>NC_136014.1:3955000-4255000 GCF_048128805.1 Centroberyx gerrardi
TTTTGTGCTGTAGGAGGTGTTTTAAAATTTCTATTCTATTCTATTCTATTCTGTTCCATTCCATATTTTTCTGCCTGCTGTCTCGGCCACTCTGCCGCTCATTTGCCGCTGTTTGCGTGTGTTGCTGTGTGTCAGCGAGCGAGTGACATAGGAAGAGACAGACAACAGAGAGAGAGAGAGAGAGAAGTTGTTTGAAGTAGACATTATGCATCATTCTTGGCTTCTTATTTGCGAAGCAGCTTGTAAGAGTTGCCATTGTGTGGATGACAACTGCACACTTTTCTGTATGGCTCATTTATTAGAAACCTTTATTAGAAACATTATTATCTTTATTAACTGCTCATACTTTTCTGATAAACCTGTAAGCGCGCCGTTTTCTAGGTGCCAACTGTGGGGTTTAGTTGCCTTTAGAGCCCCTTTCAGACAGATGAGAAAAGCCATGCTTCAAGTCGGCTCATTGATGGCGTTGAGTTCTGTGTGAAAGGGTGAGAGCAGCATTTTTCAGACCGAGAAGGGCAATTGTACTGGATCTCTTCCACCCTTGGATCCTCTTATACTGTTATATATCATCAGTCTGTAATGTTCAAGGCATTCCAGGAGTTATTTTGTGATGAAGTGTTGTAATTTAACTTTTTTGTCGTACCCACTTTCCCTCAGTCTGCCTCATCTACTTCTACTTCCGTTAGAGATTTCCTACATTTCCCAGAATGATTTTTGACAAGCTCCAGAGATCGAGGCTGTCGGTGGAGAAATTGGTCTCTCTCCTCTTCTACGATGGATTTCTCCCTGTATGATTGTTGAACGTCTCTTGGTGCAAAATGGCGGCTCTAGAAAGAAGCCCTCGCTCTTTGATTCTGAGGGACTGACACCAAAACCTGACGTTTACCGCTGATGTTTTACATCCTGAAACATTTTCTCATATCAAACTCCATTGTTGCTGTTGGGAAACTATCCATAGGAAAAAGAAAAAATACAAACAACAAAATGTTCTGTTGTTTGAGTTGAACAGTAGGAGGATGCATCATGTCGTGAATGTTAGCCTAACGCTTCCCTCTTCCTCCCTCTACCTTTCTCTCATTCTCTACCCCTCCCTTCCTCCTTCCCTCACTGCCTTTTTCTCTTCCTCCCTTCTCCTTTCCCTTTCTCTCTCTCTCTTCCCCTTTCTCTCCCTTCCTCTTTCCGTTCTTCCCTCTCTCTCCCCATCTCTCACAACATTCCTTTCCCTCGCTCTTTCTTTCTTTATCTCTCTTTTGTTTTCTTTTGTTGTTTCCCTCTTTCTCTCTCTTTACTTCTGTTTTGCCCTCCTTCCTTCCTTGCAATCTATCCCACTCTTTCTTTCTCCATCTCACTTTCTCAAACTTCTTGACTCCTTCTCATGCCCCTCTCTCTCTCCCTGTTTTCCTCTCTCTCTCTCTCTCTCTCTTTCCCTACCTCTTTCTTTCCCCCACCCTATCCCTCTCTCATCCTCCCTCTCTCCTTCTCTTTCCCCCGTCTTCCTCCCCTCTCTCTTTCTTCCAGTCCCTGTTTTCCTCTCTTTCTCTCTCTTCCTCTGTCCCCCCCCCTCCCTCTTCCTCCCCCTCTCCCCCCTCCTCCTCCTCCTCTCTCTCATCTCTCCATCAGGACTTGGAGGAGCGCCTTCGCCACCAGCACCATGCGGACCTGCAGTCTCTCAGAGAGGCTCACCGCCAGAGCATCGAGACGCTCAAACAGCAGTCAGAGCAAGAGCTGCAAACGCTCCGCTTTGAGCTGGAGGACGAGGGCAAAGCCATGCTGGGTAAGGGCTTAGAGTGTGTGTGTGTGTGTGTGTGTGTGTGTAAAAAGTATTCACCCTCTCTCGACCCTTTTTGCACATTTTTTTGTTCTACAAAATCAATTCAATGCACTAGTTTTGCTACAGAAGTCGCTGAATAAATCGCACAGAAAAACGCTACTGGAAAGCGCATCCACTGTATTTCTATATATAGTGATAGACGCATGTTTGTTTAAAATCTTTTTTCTACCCAAGTGGAGTTGTAATTCAAGTAATTCATGTGAAAGTATAAAATTCTAATAATACAAACATCTTGCAATAAGAGGCAATTGAGCTGCCTGATGTCCTGCCATAATCACCATGATATAATCAGTGATGGTATTAAGGTCATTACTTAAGCTAATGAATGCGTTCATTCGCAAATATTTCTATGTCAACATACTTGCCTTCACATAACACGTGGGTGGCATTAATATGAACTCCGTATCCTAAAGCATTATGGAGTTATAGTAGTTTCAAGAAAATCTGTTTTTCCTCATTAATATGCAAGTTTATGCATCAAAGTGCTCCAAAATCTAATCAGATCATCTATAGTTTTGAACACTCTACCTGAAGAGCAAGTCCAGCCCAGCTCTGTCTTACTGCTGTGTACCAAGATACATCATACGAGCATTTATCATTTCACAGATTCCCCACTAAAAAACATATCTGAAACAAATGGAGCTCAAGAATCCAGAGGAATATAGGTTTAAAATTGAATACACTTGGTCCATTATTGTTGGCTACCACAGTCTAGCTAAGCTAAGTTAAGTAAGTTAAGTAAGTTAAGTAAGCTAGCTAACTAACTTCCCCGCTAAATTCAAGCAGTCGTTGTCGTGGTTGTTGTTCTCGAGACTGCTAGCTAATTTGATAACTGTTCAGTCTATATGAAGTCCTTACTTATGTGTTGAAGTAACGCTTGTTTAATATACTGTATATGCCAATCTTCCAGATAGAGTTTCCCACCCGAGTATTCCAAAATGGCTGTTGTATGAATAAGGTCAATAGAGGGTACATGTAGTGTAAGTAGGAAGTTTCTATCATGTATTGTTCTTGAGTTATTGTGTTCAAAAGAATATGTCTACACACAGATAGACACACTGACACCACCATGACAACATAATGTCCTGCATACCATGTATCATGGTGGAGGGGCATAAAAATGAATCATCCGCATTTCAGAAGACATATTAGTCATTCTTCATCTTTAGAGCGCCCACTGGTTATGGAATGTCTGGAATATCATGGAATTTAGAGAAGTGTATTCCAGACAGGGAAGGTCAGGGAATTTTGCTAAATTCTCTGGGGAAGTCAGAGAATATCAGGGAATTTGACAAATGGGTCACTTTACAGGAATACAGCAGAATGTATTTTACAACTTGTTTCACACATTCATTGCATTAGATGGTTTACAGCCCAGCTATGGTGGAAACAAGACCAGAAAAATAACAAAATTACAGAGGGTACCATTGCACTTTCTGTTCTCTAATTTTACTAAGAAAGCCAATCAAAAAATTGGACCGAAAAATACATTCTGAAAAGTTCATCCTCTGTACTTTCATATATAGTGATGGAGGGATGGGTTCAAGTCCGGCCTGGGACCTTTGTCGCATTTCATTCCCCTCTCTCTCACCCAATCTCTCCTGTCTCTCTCCACTGTCAACTTTAAAATAAAGACAAAATGGCCAAAAAAAAAATGTATGCAATAGTCTTAGCTTTTGTTTGTTTGTAGCATGTTAGCTGACATATTCTTTGCCAGTAGCATAGTTGCTTCAGCAGAAGAGAAGCTGACTAAAGCTGATGATACAGGCAGATTTGTACAGCAATGGCCAAGAGTAACTGACAAATTTGACAGTTGGAGGAGTGAAAATGACTGAAATAACACACTGCTGCCATCACTGTTATCTTGGCTTCTTTTGTACTGAAAATCTAATAATTTAATCATTTTATCAAGATTATCCACTGGAATTTCATAATGTGTATTATAGGCTAGCTAGCTTGCTAGCTTAAATGTTCTATAAAAAGAATCACAGGAAGTGTTTACTATTTAGTAGCAGTTGGACCATTTTGAAAATATTTTGGGCTGAGGACAGGTCACCTGACTAATTTTCTTGTCTCTGATTGGTTGATGTTTAAACCTTGCCAGCAAAGCTAGCTCTCTGATCAAGCTTGGCTAGATTTCAAACTGCTACATTGTTTTCAGTGCGAAAATATTTTGAGATTTGCCTGTGTGTCATCACCTTAAGATAGACCAAGACAACTGAATAGGGTACTGATATATCGGTCTAACCCCAGTTTTTAGTGCTACCAGTAATGTGCTGTGATGAATGGTCCTTCATTAACCTGCATGGCACCGTCATGACACCGGAGAGCCTCTTCCATCTATCACTATATATCATTTTCTATATTTCCTCACTGAGCATTCTTTAATTACCTTTCTCTTTATCTCTCTTCCTTTCCTTCGTCGCATCCCTGTGTGTGTGTGTGTGTGTGTGTGTAGGTGTGTGTGTTCTGGGGTGTGTGTATATTTTTTCTATGCGATATGCATTTTTATGGCGGCACTTTTGTATGTTTTCAGGATATCTTGTAAGTCTTTTCTACAACTTGCATCCTATCTACTTTACCAAACACAATTGGAATGCATGTCTCTTAACATTTAATTTCCTGGTGTCCTTTTTCCTTATACTACCCATTTATAGTTTGAGACCTTTCACTAGCTGTGTTCAGTTGGAAATAGGCCGGTTTTGCCAGCTATGTTTCTTTAAATTGGTCTTAAATTCATGTTCATTGTTAGACCAACGCGTTTCTTTCTTTCTTTCTTTCTTTCACGCGCTTGTGGCCTTCATCAGGGTCATCATGAAACACATTACAAACAACATTTAAATAGGGTAACAGAAAAAATTCAAAAAGGTAAAAAAATAAAAGACAACCAATCATATACATCCACACACATATCAGCCAATGGGGTACCTACAAAGTCTGCCAGTCTGGGACTACGATTGGCCTGAAGCTGAAGCCACATGACCATACCCAACTCATCTTTGTAGGTACCCCATTGGCTGATATGTGTGTGGATGTATATGATTGGTTGTCTTTTATTTTTTTACCTTTTTGAATTTTTTCTGTTACCCTATATAAATGTTGTTTGTAATGTGTTTCATGATGACCCTGATGAAGGCCACAAGCCGAAACGCGTTGGTCTAACAGTAAAGTTGTTCTATATACTACAAGTGTTGCTGGAGTTTTGACCTTTTTAGACCTTTTTCCCTTCTCCATGCACCTTGGAAGTAGGTGAAGTTGTGCCGGAAACCCCTACTCTGATTCTTAAATTCATGTTGAAAGGTGATTTTATGCCGCTCCAAACCATTAGTCTGTTTGCAAAAAGAAAAAGGTGGTCATTGGACTGAGGGTAAGAGGCTAATTGAAAATGGATGCCAAGGAAGGCACTCTTCTTTTGTGTGCAAAAGTAGAAAAAAAAAAATATTTATTTATTTATTCATTTATTCTTGTATGGCTATCCTGCGGCAAAAAAAAGGAAAGGCTTTTTTCATTTTTGTACACAAAAGAATGCCTTGGCTTCCTCTTTTCAAATGGTCTTTTACCCTTGAGTCCAATGAGCTTTGTTTTTTTGCAAATAGACTAATGGTTTAGAGCTTTTTCAACCAGTCTTAAATTCAAGGTAGCACTAAAAAGGTCTTAAAGTTTTAAAAATGTTTATTTCGGAAATCTACAGAACAATCTGCAGTTTCCTTGTGTATGAAATGTACTCTACAGATAAAGTTCGACTTGACTTTTTCCTTACTGTTTTTTTTATTTCTTCCCTCCCTCTGTCCTTTTTCTTCCCGTCAGCCTCTCTGCGATCGGAGTTGAACCACATCCACGCGTCAGCCATCGAACACCTGAGACAAACCCACCAACAGGAGACAGCTGCTGCCAAGCTGGAGCTGGAGTCGGCCCTGGAGAACAGCCGGATACAGGTAGGACACATGTTTATTTATCCGGGGAGTCGACTGATGCCGCGTTCACATCGGATCCGAAGACGAGTGCGAACAGGATGACATTTCACATTGTTGTATAAGCAGTATATACTTTTTCCACACTTTATGTTATAGACTTCATTAAAATGGATTGCATTTTTTTTTTTTTTTGGCCATCAGTCTACACACAATATCCGATAATGACAAAGCGAAAACACATTTTTAGAAATGTTTGCAAATTTATTACAAAATGTTAAAAAATGAAATCATATTTGTATTCAGACCCTTTGTTGTGATGCTCCAAATTGAGCTCAGATGTATCCTGTTTGAATCTATTTCCATCCAAATTCAATCCATTTTAAATTAAGTCTATAACACAACAAAGTGTGGAAAAATACTTTATGATTTTCCTATAGAGGAGAATAGAATAAAGTATAATACAGTACAGTTGTGTCAGAAACATATCGTGGAATACAGTACAGCAGAATAATTAGACTAGACTGTACATACTAAACTACATACTAAGCACAGTACAGATTAATAGAAATGGAAACATATTTTTGTCAAAAATATGTAAAGTCTCTTTCCATTTTTCTCTTCAATGTGTTTCCACATTCTGCATGAAGGAAGCCTATTTCTTTACTTCAACAATTGACAGAAACACACCAAATTTGCGTTGTCGTTTCAACCGTTCACTTAAAAATTCACTGGACAATTGCATGGAATACAGCAGAATGCTCTCTGTCTTGAATGGCCGGAGTGAAGAAGATGGTGTGATTGGAGTGAGTCTTGCTCGACTAAAGGCCTCCATACTGTGTCGACATCCTCTGAATAGCCTTCCATGACTCCTCTTTCACACTCATCAACAAGCTCGCCCACAGTCTCTGAGGCATCTGGCCTTGAGAGAAAGACAAGAAAAGCTAACTAATATATTTTTTTTTACCAATTTTCAATAGCTTTAAATTTGGCTATTTTCGTGCCAAAAAATGTGTACACATACAGCAAGTTTTTGCACAATTTGTTGGGCTACAAAATGATTTTAAAATGAAATGATTTAATTTTTTTTTTTGCCTGAGACCTTTGCAATGTTTTCTAATACAGTGGTTCTCAATGTGGGGTCCGGGGACCACCAGGGGTCCAGGGGGTCCCCAGCAAATTGATGAATTGTTAAACTTCACCATTATTTCATTTACAAGAAGTGAACACAATTAGAGAATGTAGAAGAATGACTGTTTTGATCATAGTTTCACTGTTATCTCTCTACCTACAATACAGATAGTGATGGAATTCTGGACAAAATCATAGCTAACAATGAAAATATTCTCATCAAATGGGGGTCTGTGGCTCTAATGTGGACTAAATAAGGATCCTTGAAATGAAACAGGTTGAGAATCACTGTTGTAATACACTAAAGTAATGCGAAAATTCTATATATATCTTTATGAAGTTAGAAGATTCAGATAAATTAAAAATAGGATGTGCAAAAGTAATAGCGCAAAAACTCAAAGGGTGTACAAACTTTTTCACATCGCTGTATAGAATTTACCCATAGAAACTCACGCATACACACAGCACCCATGCTTTGTATTGCTAACACGGACAGGATGGCGCTGAGTCAGAGTCTAGTCTCTTTTTTTTCCTTTGTTTTTCTCTTTTTTTACTGTTTTTTTCTACCCATTGTTGTTTTGATGGATTAACGTCAGCTGTCTAACAGAGCTTAGATGGGGAGGGAGCCGGTGTGAGACGCCATAGCTAGCCTGCTTCACATAACATCTGCCTCAGGCTAACACACACACTCACACACACACAGATACATACACACACACCACCCGGCCTACTTCCCTTTTGTCATCTCTTGTAAATCTTACTAATTACCCCTAGTACCATAGGTTCCTCTCTCATCTCAGATGTTCTGGCAGAGAGGCACAGCTGGTTGCAATAGACGCCCCCCCCCCCCCCCCCCCCCCCCCCCCCACCACCACCACCACCGCTACCCCCCACCCTCCCTGTCAGTCCCTCCCATTTCCAGTTGCCAGGGCAACAGGGAGGTCAGAGGCTAATTGTAGAGCGTCACAGTCTAGCTGCCTGTCAGTCACAAGTCTGTTGCGAATGCAGTGGAAACTGGGTTCAGTTGTCAATCACTCCTCCATTTTCCTGCAGTACACAAAAGCAGCTTCTTAGATGTTTCAGACCCCCAGTAGAACCACATTAGACTAGAGACCCCCAACTGATCAGATTTAGTGCCAGGGATCCATATGGGAAGATTTTAGCTGTTGATTTAGTATTGAATTGTAGAACTGTCTGCACTGTATGTGGAGAGAGTGAAACCTAGGATTACAATAGTCATTCTCATGCATTCTCTAATGGAGATAATTCCTAGTCGAATAAATAATAGTGAAATTGAACTAAACTAAACAGGCATCACAGCCCTCAAAAAGCACGCAGCAGTTTATGATTTGCATCAGTTTTGATATCATTTGTGTAAACATCACGATATGTTTGTACAGTGATCTTAACAAAAGCAACATACACCCATTGCATTCTTTTTTTCTCAAAGTTCAGAGGTAAGGGGCTTACTGAATATTTTGGAACTGGAATGAGTATTCATTTTTACAGGGAAGGCAGGGCAAACTGAGTTCCATTGTTGTCGTCATTCCACTGAAGGAGGAATACATTCAAAAGCATCAGGACAAAGGCACAAAGAGCACATGTTCATAGTAAAGCAGTCGTATGCTTCAGAAACGTTTAGTCAAAATGACTGAGGCACAGATGTGTACACTTTCAGGTATTTTCATCGTGTGTGTGTGTGTGTGTGTGTGTGTTGGGTTCTCATTTCCCATGTGCGGGTTGGAGGAATAAGACCAGAGGTAATAACCAGTAAAAATGTGAAAGTACATTCCAAGCATATCTAGTCCCAATTGATCAGTCCCGCATCTGATTGCTGTCATTTTCACTAATGGATGCATTATAATGAACTGGACGGCTGTAAACGCACGGTCGGCCCGATAGGATTTAGAGGCCGCTAGCACAAATCACCCTTAGGTGAGACAGCAATCAGCCAGTATGCCTGTAGGTCAGACAGCAAAAATCGACATATTGACGGTGAAGTAGGGTGCACCATGCACTGAAGCTGCATACACATCATATGGGAAAGAAGGTAGACACGTGCTTTCTACTAGAAAATACTGGTCAGCTCAGCTTTCAGATGGTAAATACTACTAGAAAATACTGTTCACCTCAGCCATGCATTCATCCTCAGTTATTCAGATGTGGTAATCACAGTCATGTTCCCCTCCCCCTTGCATGTGTGCTTGTCTTTCATGGTTTCTCCTCTGTATTCTCCTGCCTGGTAAAACAGTACCGTCTGTGATCAGCTAAGATGCAATCCACACCTTCACCTTCATCATCAAAGAGCCATTCAGCCAGCTAACACCAGCATCAGCATTAATATTGGACACCATATGGTTGTTTCCTGTAATCAAATGCTTTGGATAGCTACAGTTATATATTAGGTCTAGTCTATAATACTATCATTACTAAATTGTGAATTAATCATTATTTAATATTTGATATTATTGAATGGTTAGCTAACAACTTGATTGTTTGATGATTAGTTAATATCCCACATTGTTTACTAAGTATAGTAAATTACTTTGTGTTCATTATTTGAATTAATGACATTGATCATTTATATGTCATATCGCAACTATTAAGGAATTAAATCAATGATTTTTCATTGTCTTAGTTATCAATTTGTTAACTTCCAGGTTAAATGGTTTTAAAGACTTAGGTAAGTATTCAGAAATGATCAACAGATGATGAGTAAAATATAAATAAGTGTTATGTGGGCCAGTTGCAACAGTTAATCAGTTGTTTGTAAAACATACAGGAATATTTTCTGGGCCCTTTTCATAAAGTTGCAACTGATTACAATACTTATAAATGCCTAATGTAACTGACTTATTAACATGTCATCAATTAATGTATGCAGAATGTACACACAATTTACTATTTAGTAGTAAAAAATTTAGGAATTTAACTAATCATCAATTAGTTAATTAACCATTACATTTTAATTAATAAAAATATAAATGATTAATTCAGCATTTATTAGTGATGATTACCATTATTATTATCATTATTGTTATTATTGTTATAAACATATTCCTGCATACTTGTGTGGAATCTGATCAAAATGTTTCATTTGAATCAATTCAGGTTAATTCTTTCCTATAGATGACGAGTGTTGACCAATTCTATGATAAATATTTAACTGCATCATATCCATCATATCAGAGGTGGATGACACTGACTGGACCAGATCCCATTTTTAATAAAATATTGGAGGGGGGGAGTAAGAGAGAGAGAAAGAGAGAGAGAGAGGGAGAGGGAGAGGGAGGGAGGGAGGGAAGGAAGGAGGGAGGGAGAGTTTGTGTATCCATTAATCCAATGTGTAATTATGAGGGAGTCCTAATAGCAGACACACTGAAACTTTCTGATTTGAGTCTTCAGAGTGGAAGAACACAGCAGCAGACAGTTGTCAAGCTGTGTTAAATACTGTTATTATACCTCCAATTAACAGACAGATGGGGAGTGAGTGAGTGATGGAGTGAGGGGTTATGTGTGTGTGCGTGTGTGTGTAGAATGTCATCTCTCTCCCTGGAGATACTTAATCATGACTAATAACCTGTTTGATCCTACTGAGCTGTCTGATCAATTATCTCATCATCAGTATCTCTAGCCATCCAACATGTAAACACAAGTCCACACACACACACACACACACACACACACTCATTCAGATCCCAGAAACTTCAACTGAGTGAAAACAGATAGATGTTGACTGTTCAGACACCAGACTGATTCTGTTGTTGATATTGATGATGAAGAGGTGAGATGGCTTTTCATGCTGCATTGTGTTTGCTGTAAGGTTTCACTCTGACCAGCTAGTATAGATGTAAATCTGAAATCGATTCAGCTATAAATGTACATCTTTGAAGATGTGTAATTTTCTCTTTCAGCTTCTCTCCCACCTTAGCCCCATCAATATATATATAAATATTTCACCTCATCATCTTTCTTCCTTCTCTTAACTATGCAGTTGGTCTGAGATCAAAAGGGGTGATTATAGCAGCAGACTGATCCATTGGTGTGTATGTATGTGTGTGTGTGTGTGTGTGTGTGTGCATTCCCTAAACAGCTACTCTCTTGCTATTTTGAATTAGGGTTCCACCGATATGCGTTCTGGAAGGCCGATACTGATATTTTTGGATTGAAGCTGCAAATACCTTAAGATTTTGTGCCAATATCCAATGACTTTGAATTGGACCTTTTTCATGCCAAAAAAAATCACAAGTATTCAGTGTTTCCCCCCAGGATTTTATTCTTGGCAGAGTGGAAAAGCCTCTGAAACAGCACTTACACCATCATGGGATACTAAAACTCTCCATTAAAACCCAGGATAATAATCATAATCATGATAATAAAACAGTCATGTATACTATACAACCAGTGTAGTATTGATCAATTATATGTAATTAATCAAACTACATCATATCAGAGGTGGATCACACTGACCAGCCGAAAACTGATTTTTAATAAAAAGCCAATATCAGCAGACTGATATATCAGCAAAGCCTAGTTTGAACCGTTCAGAGCTATGTAAGACTTTTAATATTCTGTCCTGATAGATGTTTGAATGCCTACGGAAGAGGATTAGGGCCACATGTGAAAAATGTATTTGAGTTCTGAGTTTAAAGTCAGAATTCTGAGAATAAAGTCAGAATTTTTTGAATAAAGTCGGAACTGAGAAAAGTCAGAATTCTGTGATAAAAGTCAGAATTCCAAGTTTAAAGTCGGAATTCTGAGATTACAGTCAGACTTCTAATTTTATTGTCAGAATTCTGACTTTAAACTCAGAACTCATATAAATTTTTCCCGTGGCCCTAATCCTTTTCCGTAAATACCTCACCAATTTCACCGAGCAGAGAAATGGGGATGAAGAGAGAGGGAGAGAGAGAGCGAAGGGACTGACAGAGAGTGCAAAAGTGTCACACTTAATCTCTATCAGGCTGCTGTACTCTTATTTTAGTTAACAGGTGTGGAAAGGGTGGCGGGGTTTGGAAAGGGGAGACAAAGAAAGATGCTGAGAAAGAGGAGAATAGACTGAGAAAGAGATGACAAAGCAGCGACAGAGCAATAAACCCTAACGTAGCAAAAGACAAAGATAGAGAGAGACAGAGAGAGAGAGAGACAGAGGAAAGGAAGGGAACTGGGAGAGCTTGGGTCGGAAAATGAGCAGAGGCCCCAACCCAGAAAGCATCAGAAAGAGTGAGATAAGAAAGAAAAGCTCATTGCCCCCAAATCGGCCCAGAGTCGACACCAACAGTTTAATCTCAGCAATCGTCTGCCATGAAATTATATTCGCTGGGATCATCATCTTAATTTGATGGGATGAGGTCCTGGCAAAGTGTTAAAATGTCTTAAATCAGATATTCTAAACTCAAGGCTTCAAATGGTCTTGAATGCACTTAAATGAAATCCTTTAAGTCTTCAATTCAGTTTTAGACGTGTTGCGGTTGTGGTTTCTTGGTGCATTGTTTTTCCAGTGACGAATCATTGCAGTCACATAGACATTTTATTTCAGCTGCAAAATTGGTCTCATATTTCATTCTAAATAGTCTTTAAAAAGTCTTTAAAAGTCTTAAATGTTGATGATACTTGCAGAAACCCATTAGTTTTATAATACCACCAGAGAATTGTGACTTGAAGCATGAACATCTTTTGTCCGTCCGTCCGTCCGTTTGTCCGTCCGTCCGTTCGACCATTCGTCTGTCTGTCCGTTCGTTCGTCCGTTCGTTCGCTCGCTCGCTCGTCCATTCGTTCGTTCGCTCGTTGTTCGTTGTTCGTTCTTCGTTTGTTCGTTCGCTCGTCCATTCGTTCTTTCGTCCTTTCTCTTTCTTTCTTTCTTTCTTTCTTTCTTTCTTTCTTTCTTTCTCTCTTTCTGTCTTCCTAGAAGCATGAGTTTGATGGGATGGACCGGAGTGTAGAATGAGTCAATTTTCCAGCCAAGCAGAACCTACTGATTAATCTGCCCTCGTCTCATTTGTGCTTAACTGTGCAACTAGGTTTATGGACAAAATCAGTCAATTACATTCATTTAAGATGCTGAGAGACACTCAGAAAGAGTCGGATACTGAGAGAGAGCGGTTTGGGAGTATGAGGCTATTATACAACATTATGGGTTTTGGATTTATGAACACATTCCGTTGAGTCAAATTGTTATACAAGCAGGCCTTGAATGAGAATTTGGCAGAGAAGGCAGTTATACAGGGAAATAACTGGACAAGACTTTGACAAAATTTGATTTAATTCTGAGGGAGTTAATTGGCCCATTACATATTTACCTCTCTTCCGTGTTTCAGGTAGATCCAGTCTCAAATCATAATGATCACCCTGCCACCCACCAGGATTTAGGAGTTTAAGCTGGACTAGGCAATTTCGCACACTGGCGGCCCCGAATGGCCACAAGATGTAACTGCTTGAATTTTGAATACTTCATTACCCAGAAATACTGGGTTAGGTCAGTAAACTAAATGTCTTCTTCTTAGTGTCTGGTGGGGTGGAGGTAGTGAAGAAGTTCAGCCATCGTTGGTGAGTCCAGCTTTCTCTGGACGGAGTGCTCACTCACTGCTGTTTAGGAGACACTTTTGGATTAAACTTTTGCTTTGTCACTTCCTGCATGGAGAAGATTTCCCAATACTCCCAATACTAGAATTTAATTTGGGCAAATAGGGTTTATGGCGTATAAAATAGGGTGGATGGGACGCTCCTCTCTGTTGCAGCCGCTCTTTTTGATTAAGGCTAATGAGGCTGTGATTGAAGCTAAGATGAGTGCATTTTTTACATTAAAATCATGCCATATGCAGCTTTAATATTTACTAACTACAAAAACTCAAATAGTCATCAGGCTATCCAAATACCACAAAATGCTTTACAATAGTCTGAGATTTGCTTATTTTGTTCACAAATTAGTCTATTCCTTAGTTACCTTGAAAATTGTTGTTTGCCGTGCAAGCATGACAGTTAAAGACTAATGTTTGATTTGTTCAAGGCAGCCTGAATGAAACAATGTCCGATCCAACTCAGCAGCTGAATTGCTAAGTCATTCACCAGCCAGTTGATTCAGACAAAAAGTCAGGAAAGTCACCCGGCTGATTGCAGTACTTTCAACAAGTTTTAGAATTTGTGAGTTAGTGGTTACAACCACTTCTTGGACAGCAGCTAGCGTCGGAAGTGTCGTTGGAAAGGCAGGCAGGTCACACGTTGTTGTGTGAGCATTTGATTCAACCTACGCATTGTTCACTCCCACCCAGTTAAGCAAATCGCTTGTTCATATTCTCATTTGCAAACCACGACTCGAATGAGCCAGTACCTTGGTGTGTCTGTGAGTTTGCTGGTGTGATTGTAACTCAGAAGACAATAACAGCTCTATGGGTGGTCACTGACTAATTTGGATAGTCATGGTTTTTACGTGAAACTCATCATCATCCATTGACCACACACTTTCTTTCCCTATCACCTTTCCATTTGTCTCAATAAAGTCGTAAAATAGTAATAATAAATGATAGCCAGCAGATTGCTCTCATAGATGTTATGGGACATGTATTTTTTTTTGTATGTGAGCGTTTTTTGACTAAAGAAGCCATTTAACAATAAGGCAAAAAAAAGAAAAAGTGATCACCTAACTGTAGAGCATAGGTTAGGGAACTTTTCCAAGGCTGCTGCATTATACATATTGCAATTCCATCACTGAGACCGTACATTCATTTTCATGGAGAGCCATGGTGGCCAAGTCTGTAATAGGCTATTTGTGATTACCATTCATTCTCAGTTCACAAGCATTAAAAAGCCAGTTTAGAAAATTTGACTTCACAAAGGAGCACAGAATGTTGGCTAGTCTCACTCCTTCCACATTCCACACTCATCAGTTCTG
This sequence comes from Centroberyx gerrardi, assembly GCF_048128805.1. Classification (NCBI taxonomy): domain Eukaryota; kingdom Metazoa; phylum Chordata; class Actinopteri; order Beryciformes; family Berycidae; genus Centroberyx; species Centroberyx gerrardi. The sequence continues at coordinate 3,969,762 of NC_136014.1, forward strand.
CCTATTTCATTTGGGCTCAGTTTTTGGTTTTGACAGAAAATCCTAGGTTGAAACACGAAGGATAACTCTGCCTTTGAGTTTTGAAAAACGCAGAACCATTTAAGATGAAATAAAGATAGGATTGGATTACCCAATCCAAATCCCAATTTAAATGATACAGAATCTCATTGATCAGTTTTGAGAAGCCCAATTTTCAGATGTAATCCAATCCGATTACTGAAATCCTATCAGAAAACTTATGAAAAACTGGGCCCAAGTGGTGTGTTTTTCAGTTATTGCCAGGATATTTCATTCCAATGTTCTTCTCAGTGCAGTACCGTCTTGAGTTTTGAGCATGTCAGCTATTGTGAACTTTATTTATCTGCTGGTATGTCCAGCTCTAGAGCTCTACACCCCCACTATAGACTGAACCATTCTGTTAGCCCAGAACGTCAACACATATAACCATCCCAGTCACTTCCTTATTTATTGATGTGGAGTGTATTTGTAGGAATGTGGAGGAGGAGAAATGCTCTGTCAGCATAAATATGGAAAGCACAGCAGTGACCACTGATCCCAGTGTGTGTGTGTGTGTGTGTGTGGGTGTGTGTGTGTGTGCGTGTGTGTGCATACCTGCGTGCATACGTGTGTGCAACAGAGTCTGAAAGCATTACAGTAGGCATTTGGGACAACCCTGATATAACACACATACACACACACACTAGGTAATGTACTAAAATACCAACTCCCCTTCGTTCCTGGCAGGGTGTGAATGTTAGAGAGACTGTTTTGTATGTCGTCATATAAAGTTAGACATGTGCATGTAGTGTGCTGTACACTGCACTGGCCTTTTTAAAGGAAAATTCAATTAAATTGATTGGATTACATCATTTTTCACTCCGACAAAATAGATTACAGATAAAATCCTTTATTTTTCTATGTATTTTATTGTGCGCTCTCTCCTCTGCAGGGTTGGAGCACTTAAGATCATTTTAGCCTGTCAGATTGCTGTGACATAATTTTCATATAGGAAATTCAGGCTGTGTAAATTTGAGGCAGTTGCAATCAAATGGTACAAATTGATTCATTTATTTGGTAGTATTAGAACTAGCATCAGTGTGACATAAATATTTAAAAAAATTGGGAATAATAACGCCCACGTTGAAAATTTGTGGAATTATCCTTTAACAGGCAACTTTGTCTGTAGGGGCTCAAACTTAAAAGAATACTTCACCAAAAAATGAATATTCTGTCATTATCTACTCACCCTCATGCCAGTTGGAACACAGGTGAAGTTTGTTAGTTCATATAACACACGGGGGATTGCCGGCACAACTCTATAGTAGCCTCCTCCAAAACAACTGAAGTCAATGGGGTTCTTTAGAGTTCCAAAAAGGGCAAAAAACATCCATAAAATGACTCCATACAGCTTATATACAATATAATCCAAGTCTTCTGAAGCCAAATGATTGCACAGTGAGTGGAAAAGACCTATATTTACACCATTATTTAGTGCAAGTCTTCACTACAGCCATTGTTTTCGATACCGTTCACACTTGCGCACACCCAGACCTCACACGTCCACGTGAATCTGGCAACCTCCCTGTGTGTCTACATAAGCCAAAATACGTCTGGTGACACCATTATGAATAAGACATATGGTGCTTCACAGTCCATGTGAACTTTCCATGTGAATGACCTGTTTAAGTGTGCTCTCAATTGATGGCTGCTCTGGTAAAAACAGGGTAGATGTAATTACTGCTGTATCCTTGCCTGGGTTTGTACATCTAATAGCAGTGGTTTGAACAGAAAGTCAGTCTAAGAAACATTATGGAGAGACAGTGTTGAATACTTTTTAGAAAACTGAGATATTTTAATTTTAAACTTCATAACAGCCATCAATTGACAGTTTGGGATCTCAAGTGTTCAAGCCGTGAAAGTGAATTCACCAACATCATGACCTATTCCTCTCCCTTCCTAGGAGCGCGAGTTGCTGGGCCGGATCTCCGAGCTGCAGGAGGAGGTTTCCAGGAGGAAGAGCCACATCGCTCAGCTGGACCACCAGATCCACACACTCAACGAGAACATCAGCACTCTCACCAAGGAGCTGGAGCTCAAGGGCAAGGAGGTGCTCAAGATCCGCAGCGAAGCTAATCAGCAGATCAGGTAGGACTCAGAGTAGAACAGAATTGAATGGAGCAGAATACAACACAATACAAGAACACAGTGGTTCTCAGCCATGTTCCATTGTGGCCCAAGAGCCTTCAGGTTTTAATTCCAACCGAACACTACAGCAGCTGCTTTCACTAGTTAGTTAGTTAATGAAAGCCTGCAGACTTTTGGTTCCCAATGGCGCATAGTTGAGAACCAGTGCAAAAACAGATTGTCACCGCGTGTTCACAGTGAAAGCTTGATCCACAAGTGACCGGATGTCCATTAATTTCATATACAGCTGAGTAATCAGGGAAAGTAATCAGGGAAAGTAAACAAGCTTGTCAGCTGAGAAAAGTTGGCCACAGCTGAACTTTTCGTGGTCATTGGCCATCAACAGCCAATCAGATTTCCTTGTTTCCCTACTGATGTGATTTAATTTCATGAACAATAGCTCTGCTTGCCTGGTTTTGGCTTCGCTTGCCAAACACCAAAAATGTAACGTGATCACAAGCTACTACTAATTCTAGCTTCTACTGGATACATTAGCTAGTGTGCAAATCAGATGTGTTAACAACAGGACAGTGATAGTTAGCTGACCAAATACTACGGTTAGCTAGCTAACAGTTGACATTATCTGTTTATCAGTGCCGACATGATGAGTTCCCAGTCAAAAACAGCACAGAAATTAACCATGTGTTGAACTCAGTTTAGAGGGCCAAGTCTTATGTTTAAAAACCGGACCTTGGACCTCCACTACAGCCTCCAAGGGGCCCTCTATAGTTTGACATCTGACAAATCTGGAATAGTTTTTTGATACTCCACCACAATTTGGCTGCAACTCGCCACAGTCATTGAACTTTACTAATCCAGTATTGTTAATCCAGTTTATACCAAAGTTGTCAGTCATGGTGTTTCAACAGTATTTGTATTTCGTTCCGTTTAGTTGCTATGAAATAATTTGGCTGAACAACATTAATTTGTTTTTGGGTACAACTGGCCACACATAATTGTCTCTCTGTTCCTCTGTGTCTGTCAAACCTGATTTCCCTCCCTCCTGCCACATAAACACTCTCTTTGGGCTGTTGAAAGGAACATAAGATTGCAGCTTTTCATACTGTCACTTTACCACTCTCCCTCTCCGGTAACTCTTCTTATCTTTTCCACTGTTCCTCTGTGTGTCTGTCTCGCACCGCAAACACAAATTGCTCTGCAGTGGATAAGACAAATCCTCTCCCCTTGATGGACATTTGAAAATGACAACAACAACAGAGCTCAAAATGCCCTCAGTTCCACCTGCCAGAAGCTTTTACTAGTTTAATTAAAACAAATCTACTTTCTTTTCTCTGTCTGTGTGATGCAAGCTCTCTCTCTCCCCTGCCTTTCTCTTATATGCTTTTCTCTCATACATACACATCAAATAACAATGATGTCCTTTCCCCAATAGCCCAAAAAGCACACCAGTACATGCACCAATGCAATTTTCCCTCTTCACATAACCTATGCAACCAAATAACTGAATTTCCTTCCTAAATTGACGTGTATTTCACCTATGTGTACGTGTTATGTATAGTTTCAGCCATCCGCCATATTCCAGTGTTTGCTATTTGACATCATACATGTCTCCTTCTGTAGCATACCTGATCCAGTTCATGAAAAGCTCAGTCATTATGAGTTGAATAGAATCAGGAGCATCACAGCACAGCAACATATGAAATGTTGTTATAGTGGAATATAGGGAATGATTAGATTCCTCAAGTGTACCGCCCCCCTTCCCCACCCGCCCACCCCTTACCCCTGCACACACCCGCCTCCCATCCCCACTTGCTTGTTGCTATATTTAGTAATTGACTTCGCTGACTATATTGGCTTCATGATAGTTTCTATAATCCGACTTTGGTTCAGTCCTGCTGAAAATATACCAAGATGAAAGAGAGAGAAAGAAGAGGCCGGATGAGGCAAATCTGTGTCTCTCTCTCTCTCTCTCTCTCTCCCTCTCTATCTCTCTCTATCCCCATACCGACAGCCAAAGTCAATTGATTAGGAGATGTGTGAAGGTTATTTAGGGCAAAAACAAAATAGAATCCATAATCATGTTGTTCCCTGAGGCATGTTATGAATATTTTAAAGTGCTGTATTTCTAATGTGGTCCAAGGTCCACTCATTAGAATCAGTCTGTAGCTGTAGATTGTATGTATGTGTGTGTGTGTGTGTGTGTGTGTGTGTGTGTGTGTGTGCAAGCATGCCTATATGTATATACAGTATGTGCTTGTGTTGGATGATTGCTCCCTTGGCTTTTTATTTACTACTGTGAATTCATGTGCTGCTTGCCTATATAAGTATATGCATTTTCACACTTTTCTCACACACACACACACACACGCACGCATACTGCTGGCAGTGCCCATGCACAGCACATTTCTCCTTCTGTTACATAACTCTCTGTCTGAATCCTGGTTGCAAGGATAAAAATAGGGAGATAAATAAATAAAGAAGAAGCAGTGAGAGAGAAGATGTGCGTCCCTCGGGGAGAGTTGGCCTAGTCAGAGTGAGAGGCAGACAGACATCCTCCTCCTCAATGCACTCCTCCTTTGTCCCCCTCTCTCTCTCCTCCCGTTCCTCGGCCTCCCCCCACGTCATTCCTCTCATCCTTTATTTCCATTTTCCATCCTCCTCCTCCTTCCCTCCCTTCTTTCCTTGCCATCTCCATTTCCAAATTTCTACACATTATCTGCATCTCTAAATGGAATATATTTGATGAGGTGAATAGTTTATTGCAACATCTAGACACTTTCTGTACATTTATATGGCCAATGCAATGCACATTTTGTACATTCACATATTTGTTTTCTTCATATTCGCATATGCTTTCCCATTGGTCCCATATATCATGATATTTTTATAATTACTTACTTAATACTGCATATATTTTTTTGGGTTATACTTTCATATCCTACAGGTGTCATGATATGTTCTGCTGGGTTTTTTTTGCACTCCCTCCCTGTAACTCACATTTTCTTCATACTTTCATTCATATATTTCCACTTAAAGGATTTCTGCTTTGTCACAGACACCCGATACCTCCCATAGCATGTCACACCATCCATTATTTGTGTCTTTACACACACACACACACACACACACACACACACACGCACACACAGAAATCAGGATTGTTCTGCCTTGTTTCTCTTTCCGCTCACTGACATCTCATCCATGAAACAGTCCATTATCCTTGTCTTTCCTGAGGAAGACGGTAAACAAGGTGTCTGACAGGTCCTGAAGAAGTCTTCAAATTTCTTGAATTTGATTACCGAAATTCAAGGCCTCAAATGTCATTACTACTGCATGCAGCCTATAAGTCAATTCTAACAATTTTAGAGGGCTTACAAATGCTGCACTGTTTTCCTAGAGAGAAATCAGCCCAGTCATGCAGATCCATACCCTGATAGTTGTTTCTTTTTCTATTGGTGTTATATTTCGCTCAACCATTAAAAAGGTCTTGAAAAGTCTTGGATTTACCTTGATGAAACTTGCAGACACCCTGGAAAAGTATGTGGAGGGGAAAAAAATGAAAGGAGAGAAGAGGGTGATTTGTGACAGGAAGGAAAAGATAGAGAACAGAACTTCAATCTCATGTGCAGGTTGCAAACTCAAGTCAATAAAGACTAAGGGAAATGGATATACTCATACACTTGCTCCCAGTAAGCTTCATTTGAATCACATAGAGGTCTTTGTAGCTCACGGTGGAATAAAGATGTTATGAGCATGCATGTATGTGACTGGTAATACTGAACATCTATTAGAGATATCTCAATGTAATGTAGGGTTAGACTGATATATGGGGCAGATATTGGCCTTTCATTAAAAAATAACAAGCCAGTCAGTGTCGTCCACCTTTGATATGATGAATATGGTACAGTCTGTTCATTATTAGTTTTGATGATTATTATTACAAGAGTTTGAGTGCCGCATGGTCTAAATGTTGTTGTCAAGAATGGAACTATGTGGAAACGGCATGAAAATGGTCAAACTTAAAAATATTTAATATTGACACAAAATATCAGCGATCGGTAGCTTCAATTCTAAAATATCAGCCTTCAAAAATCCATATTGCTCAAACCCAGGAATGATTCCACTTTTTTCTCAGAAACTTAACAGCTTTTCCTTCCCTCTCCTCAGGGCCCACGAACAGGAGTTGACTAAGAAGCATGAGCGGGACATGACTGAGATGAGCATCGTCCACAACAGAGAGACCCAGAATATGCTGTCAGACTTCAACAAGGCCCAGGAGCTGCTCAAAGACAAGATCTCTGCCCTTCAGATACTGTATGTACAAAAATGGAGTGTTTGCATGTGGTGGGAGGTGTGGGTGGGGTGCAAGAACCTTACTGCTGCAAGAACCTTAACCGAAACGACGCATTTTGTGATAAATTTGGGATTCCTAAATCGCGAACTATCCCTTTTAATCCCATGAATCATCTCTTGGGTACAGGTCAGCATGTTCTGGCCCAGATAATGTGCTTGTGTGTTCTCAGGTGCCAAATGGAACCACAATGCTTAAACAACAGATGAGTTTTCTCTAGGGACAAAAGCATGAGAGGCGTACACACCTGCCTGAACATTCCCAGCCTCTCTCTTCCCCCTCCACATCTTCTCCTCCAACTCTTCATAACTTTCGGCCCCTGCCGTCTTGCTCTAAGCCAGTAGGTGATGATCCAACCCAAGGATGCCAAGTCGATACTTGTGTCCTTGTGGAGAACATTCTTCCCAAGTTGTCTTGGAAAGAACAAACTTCTCAAAAACTTGCGAACAGAGAACATCTTTACAATTTAAGATGGACTGTGTGCTTGAGGTCATGCAGTCAATTAAGACACACAGGTATTCATTCTCCCAGCTCTTTGAACTGGCTCTGTGCTGTAGACCATAGCGCTGTTTGGATATGATCATTCTTGTCATTCTCGCAATGAATCTTGGGTCTTTCCCTTCGTTCTCATCATCGTCTTCCGTTGGCAAGTAAACTTCTGGGATCTTTATCTGTCCTCTGCGTTCTTTTGTGTTGGAATCGTACCTTGACGGTTAGATATTACGTCAAATACATAATGGAGGACACAAGAACGAATATTGAGAAAGACCTAATGTCTAGATGTGCCTGTCTACCGGCAGTATGGCACACATGCCACATACTGCACTGTGTCCACCCTCTTTCTTAAGTTTCTTAAGGTCTTTCAGCCCATTGCACACCATGACAATTGAACAGTCTCTGTCAGCAACAAACAATCAAGAAAATACACACCACTTGTGCTAGAAAAAAAACATTCCCCTTCCTCTATAGTCTGTACATGTTGGTTTTTCCAGCTGCTCCTCTCTAGGCGGTTGGCGTGATCTCAGCTGTCTGTGGCCCAGTCCAGAGGCTCACCTAACAGCACATACTGAAACAGCGGGCGCACTTGTTTAAAGGCACAAGCCTATAATCTGCCAAGTAAAATCAGCTCAACCAGAACACAAAGCCACAATCTGAACAGTGAAACCAGCCAATAACCAAAACACAAACCCATAACCTCATCAGTAAGGAGTCCGCAATTCAATGGCCAAATGTATCAAAAGAAACATTTTAAGTGTATGTACACTTCCTCATCTCAAAAACGTTTTTCCCAAGAGTTCCTAAAAAAGTAATGCAGATGTTAGAATGAAACTAAATTACATCTCTCTTCTCACTCCATTTATGTCTACAGATAGGTTTGTTTGAATTTATGCACCCAAAACGAGACAGTACCGGGCGTCCTTAAACGAATGCACCCAGAGACACATCTAAGGATGAGGGGTTAATTGGGTGCAGGTACACCTCATTGTCCTGATGCCTCCGCCTCATTCTATCTCGCGACCAATGCTTGATCCCATCCCCAATTGCCACACACACACACACACACACACACACACACACACACACACACAGCTTTTCTCTCTTCACCTACTGTCTACCTTCTCGCTTCTCTAATCCCTTTTTTTCAGTACGTCTCCTCTTTTTTCTACTTCCCTCCTCCAACTGCAGAGCAGGAAACTCGTTGAATACCACTTATGGAACTGAGCCTGCATGGCGCGCTAAATTGTGTATTTTAAATGTGTACATTTTTCACTGGTTTCTGTGTACCTTTTCCTGTATAAGCACAATATAACTGATTGAAACTCATACTACAGTGGGCTACAGCAGAATCCCTACTGATAATACAGCCAGTATCCCACAGGGAAGTCAGCCCCCTTCCGTGTTTCCAGTTAAATCACATACAGCTAAAACACATCATATCACATCACATCACATCAATAGGGTTAGACAGATATATTGGTTTGCCAATTGACTGTGCCGATATTGGCCTTTTATGAAATATCGGATATTGGCCTTTATGATGAATGTTCCTCTCTGACCACAGCTATTTATTTCAAGGTATCAATTGAGAGTTTTAGTGTCCCATGGTCTAAATGCTGTATCAGAAGCTTTTCCACCCTGACAAGAGCAGAATTCTGGGGGAAACACTGTATATTTGTAATTTTTGGCATGAAAATTGTCAAATATAAAGATATTGAACATTGGCAGAAAATCTTGGTTATAGGCAGCGTCCATACAAAAATAGCGTATCGCCCTTCAAAATCCTATATCATTCAAACCCTACACATCACATCACATCACATCACATCACACATCATCAGATGCAGGAGCCACATGTACCGCCAAATGTATGTGCAGTATATCAGGGGCTGAATTTCATTGCGGGTATTGCGCATAATTTCATCGATTCCCGCAAATCTAGCACTTATAATGCGGGAAATTCCCGCACACATTTACAGCGATGTCTAATAATGTTCAGCCAACGTTTGCACCGGTGCGGAACGGTGCGGAACGGTGCGGAATGCGAGACAACTGGCCGGAAGCGCTGCATCAAACGGACCGACTTCCGCTGACAACACACTTGGCGCGCTCTCTCTCCCTCTCTCTACAAGGCTACAAGCCCCCCCTGCTGTTGCAGCATCTCTCGCTAGCATATACAGAAGCAGCAGTCCAAAGACAAGTTTCAGGCTAACTGGCTCAGAATATATCCGTGGCTCGAATTTAATAACGGTGAAATGAGCTGCTCGATTTGTAAAATGTACGGTGCTGCGCCTTTTACCAGCCGATGTTACAAAACGTCAACTTTAAGTTGCCACTCAGATGGCGTTTCTCATACAGCAGCCTCTGGGTAAGAATAGGACAATGTAAGACCCCCCCACCCCCAAAGTGTATAAATCCCCCCTATGTGAAGCATTTAAGGGGGGAATTCCCCCCCATTTTGAAAAATGAATTTCAGGCACTGTATATACATAGTATGGTGCAGTATACGTCATCAAAGGAGGAAAAGGTTAGTAAAGAGGATATAGAAAATCCACAGTTGAGGAACTTGCAGAGATCAAAGGAAATGTATAGATCCACATGAAATGGGGATCAAAGGCATGTAGCTTAGCAAGGCATCATACTGGATGAATCTAATTAGTGGAAGGAAACGTGCCTTTTATTGCCGTGGATAAAGAGCCGGTTTTGTATGATTTATCACATGCAGCTATTTCAGTCAGAAAAAGGTGAAAGAGATCGAGTGAAGCAGACAGTGAAGTGTAAGCGACGTGGGCGTCTGTGAGTCAACAGATACCTAAAGGAAAACAATGACAGAGGGATAAAGTAAGAGAGAAAGCTGCAGGGATGCAGCAGCTGTTGAGGTTGCCACGGTAGAGCAAGGAGAGAAAACGAGGGAGTGAGATGAGATGAGGCAAAGGGCTACGGCGAGAGAGAAAGGGATGCAGAGAGGAAGAAGGATGCAGCAAGAAAGAAAAAGAAAGAATTAGAGGGAAGTTGAAAGATAGTTCAACCGATGTGCGGTGGATGCCAAGGTCTCTGTGGGCGTGAGGCAAATGGACAAAGCCAAAGCATAAAGAGAGAGTTGTGGAGATAGTGAGAGAAAGAAAGAGAAATATGGAAGACGGAGTGAGATAAAGAAGCAGAGAGCCATGTGGGTAGCTCTCTGCAGCAGATGTTGTGGTGTGAGTGTGAGCCGGGGGACTAGATGTGCAGCTAGCTAGCTCCCTTGTCAAAGCTGACCTCCTTTCAGTCTGGCTAGGCTGAGAGCGAAGCGCCACCTACTGCTCTACTGTAGATACACAAACCCAAACAGAGCATGTTCCTAAATCAGATGCATCCTTTATAGGCCATTACATGTACAAGGAATTTGAAATGGTACATGCATACATTCATAATATTACACACGATCCATTGTTGAACAGGACCTCATGTACAATTCAAGGACAACTGGACAGATGCTGGTACGATGAGTAAAGATTAATTACAGCAAAACTGACTTTTGGATTGTTTTTCTGCAAAGGTAGACATTTTCCCAAAATTTCCTAAGATTTGTTTTTGTTGTTTTAGAATGCAGTACCATCAACTCTATATATGTACAGACTGAGGGGCGAATTCACAAAAGGATTGCGCGGCTTTTGCTGACGCTAAACCTGTGCAAATAAGACAAAAAGAAACCGTGTAATTCACAAAGCACTCGCAAAGGGTGAAATGCCCCGCTAACTGCGCTGCCACGCAAATAGCGTCTCGGTGCTCCTGTGCTATTTGCACGTATTTAAATTAGGTAATATGCATACATTTGGCGCAAAATTGGCCCCTTTCTATGCAAATGAGCCTCATTGCAAAAACAGTCCAATTCACAAAGGTCGGCGCTAATTGCCACACGCAGTTAGTGTGAAATTATTAGCGTCTTCAGAGAGTTGGTGGTAACTGAAGCGCATTTATAAGCGGTGTCACGCCTAGACTTTATCACTTGTTGATTTAACTGAGAATTGAATTGAATTGACCTTGCAAATGTCTCTGCAACAATTCCACCTTTGTGTGACCTAAAAAATAAGATTGTCTGTAAATACAGTCTGTAAATAATATTTTGACATTATTATTATTATTACTATAGAACTTTAACACAGATTGCTTCACAAACGAAAGCAAATAAATCAGTACAACCAAACAATCAATACAACTCAGTTTCTCACTCTGAAAATATTTTCACTTATCTCACTAGTCAGCACAGTGGGCCTTATTTTGGCCTAAAGATTCAGCACCATGGACAGCCCCGCTCAAACTCATTTACAGTATTACCTCCGCCAAGGAGCTTATGTTTTCGGTGCCGTTTGTGTGTGTGTTTGTCTGTCTGTCAGCAGGATTACGGAAAAACTACTGGCCCGATTTTCATGAAACTTTGTGGAAGGGTGTAGCATGGGCCAAGGAAGAACCCATTAAATTTTGGAGCGGATCCGTATATTGGTTGCGCTTGCACATTTGCATATCATAGAAGACTGGATTGGTCTGCGCTCGCAAGTGCCCTTCTAGTTTATTTTGGGATGCAGTGAAAAGCAATGACAAACAAAGGATGCAGTGACAGGATGCAATTGTGTCATGAAAAATAAATGAATAAAGCTCCCCTACATTCTCCTTTGTTCTCCGCTTCAAATCATGCCATCTTCTTTTGCAGTCTGAAGGTGCGTTTGGAAACACCAACAGCACTGACAGACTGGGATATTAAATCCCAAATATGGTTTCTCGCAGTCCCGGTTAAATTTCTTGCCTGAAGTTTTGAGGAATGCCTCTGCACCTCGTCCGTCAGGACTTGCAGCTCGCGGTCTAAAAATTTCATTTTTCTCTTTCTCTCTGCCATTGTCCTGTCTACTGTGTTCTTCGCGCAAAGGCAACGTTTATACTTTGCCACACTGATAATTGCAATCAGATGCAAAACAGGGGCAAATTGCACTCAGTTGCAACAGGTTATGGGCGTGTTTGCGCTGGCATATCATTAGCGCAATATCTTTTGTGAATCGGTCCTTGAGATGGAGCAAATAGCGGTTGCAAATGATACGCAATTCATGGTGCTATTAGCGGCCGCAATCCATTCTTTGTGAATTTGCCCCTGAGAGTGCTCTGATTGCACTTTTTAAAGATTTAAAACTTTTTACGACATTCCTGAATGCCATTAAATCTTTGCAAATCACTGCAACGGTTTTAGAGAGTCGATTTCAAAGTAGCTCAGATCAGCCATATGGTAAATGTCAGGCTTGACCTCAGTATGACAAAAGTGAGAATTTCAATCAGTCTAGTTTTGCGACAAATACTCACCCAGACCATAAAATGAATGCACCCTTTGAAGTACTTCAGATGGGCCATTTTCTAAATGTCATGATGATACAAGCTACAGAAGTAGCCTACTATCAAGAGCACACTTCAAACAGAGTACATCAAACAAGCCATTACCTAAGTACCATCAAATCCCAACACCTTTCAGTGCTTTCTCAGTCTAGAAAGTTTCAGTAAGCTTTCTCTTGACCAAAGAGGTTAAACATTGGAAAAACTGTCTAGGTATCGGTATATTTCAGTATGCTGATGCTGAGGACAAAAGTAAAGCCAGTAAAGTGACTCAAAATGTCTACGATGTGATCCGGAACACTTAATTTGCCAGTGTCTACCCAGTCTAGTTTCCGCAATAGACTTTGTTAAGAGTTTTCTAGGACAGTTTTGCTCTGATGGTCAGCAGTCCTCATTTTGCTGCCATCTCTTCACTTTGCTGACTAAAGAGGCATTTCTGGGGCCTTCCCCTGAGATGTCCCACTTTCTTTCCTACTAATTAACCAAAACACAGATCTATCTTAACCACCGCCCCTGTTACCACCTAATTAATCACCGTGGCGACGACAGCCTCATTTCCCCCTCCGAATTCTCACTCCCTGGATGACCACTGAAAATGTTCCACCATTTAACTTCATGAATATTTAAATGTTTTATCCTGTGTCTGTGTCTTATTGGCTGGTCCTTCGGGAGCTGGAGAGCTTGTCTGTTGGCTGCAGTTTGTTGTGGGTCGTCACACCAGGGGAGGTTTGTGGTTTGTAGTCGCATTTGTTTCAAGCGGAAAGGGAGTTCACAGGAGAATAGTGCTGGTCGTTGAACCACTAAGGTAAGAGGAATGTGATTTATAGAAAATATGAAGAGGATAATAGTCTTAAAACCAACCAGCATTTACAATAAAGTAGCACCGATATGTTCTACAACAACAAAGCCAATATACACGGCCACTAGACAAACCTCAACCAACAAGTTAAAATCTGTATAAAGACTACAAAGGCAGGGTATCACAAAGCAGCACAGTACTATCTACACAGACCAGAGATACAGATAAGCTGTTGTAGGGGCTGTGCGAATGGTGCAGCAGCACAGTGTGGCTTTTTAAAAAAAAAAAGGGACATTAAGCTGATGCATTTTCCACCACTAATGCACAGCTTTCCAATGTTTTCTGTGGCACGGTCCATTTTGGATCTTGTAGCACGCCTTCTGCTTTGAGAGGCTTTTGCATGAAGGATCATGATTTGAAACCACTACCTTAATAATAGCTGAAAGAATAAAAACCCTCAATCCAAATGTGAAAAAAGGACTGTCACAGAAAACTAATTGTGTTCTGAATGAACTGACAATAATACAAAGGCCATTTCTAAGGGTTTTTGTAGCTTTGTGTTTCTAGCATTATTACTCCCTCATAATACATAACAGAGACTGCTGACTGTCACAGTTCACAAGTGCTGGCTCTCCCAATTCCTTTGGTGTATTGTACTTACATATTTTACCTTCATTTTACACACCATGTTCCAGCAAGTGCGACAGTATTATACTGTAGCAGCCTGTGGAGGGGCAAACGCTGAAGCCCTTTGAAGCTTTGTCTTGAGTGTACTTCTTGCAATGGAGCTATGATGCAAGTGAAAAAACAGTCGGCTACACTCCACACAGCTCATACTTGCACTTTTTAAGCCATCAATTATGGGCAAAACAGCACACCATTTCCCAATAAATGAACTCCAACTTCAACTTCATTCATCCTCCAAGTTTGCTTCGTTCGCTTCGTTCGTTTTTAGCATTGTCAGGAACACATGCACTGACTCTGCCATTCAATCCCCACTCCACAGCGGCAGCTCCAAGACTGGCGGCTATGTTTTCTTCTTCTGTCTTTCATCTGAGCTGAGTTTGAAGCACAGCAGTTTTGAATGGTCCTGTGTGATGGCAGGAAAGCCACCTTCCACAAAACTTACAAGCTGCGTGACTTGTTGCGTTCTGCTGGAATCACACTTGAATTTAGCTGTAACAAGGATGTGATGCTGGACTGCTGTTGTCCTCCATCGTCCTGAAGAATGTCTTCTCAGTGAACTCTTAGAATTATGGTAAGCCAGTTTAACGGCCCATAATTACCTCCGCCAAGGAGGTAATGTTTTCGCCTGCGTCTGTGTGTCCGTCCGTCTGTCTGTTAGCAGGATATCTCAAAAAGTTGGGCACAGATTTGCACAAAACTTGGTATGAAGGTTGGTTATGGGCCAAGGAAGAACTGATTAACTTTTCATGTCGATTGGCCAAAAGGGGGCGTGGTGGTAGTGGGCGTGGCATATCATCAAAAGGTGCATAACTGCCTTGCAGGGTGTTGTCAGCCTTGGCTGAGGTCTGTGCTCTACTGAGCACATTTTCTAGTTTATATTCTGTTTTTTTTGCATCACTGCATTTTGACAATGCTGCCATTTGTACCCGACTGCAAAAACGTGATAGCTGCGTAGTGCCACCCACACCACTGATCAAATCATTAGCAATCAAGCAATCGAATTAGGGCCCCCTTACTAGTCTATGTTAGGCAGGGAATAGCTTTTTATTTTACTGTTAATGCTTTTTAAAAGGACTGTTAAGTAAATTAATGCAAGTAATAATTAATAAGTAAGTAATTATTGTGCATTCTCCATTCTAAAAATAAATCGGTCAAAGGTCTCTTTCACCGTCCAATTCAGATAATGTTGTTGAGATCACCAGCAAATAATTGGGTTAGGGTAAATATTAAAAGGATACAATTTCAGAAACAGACAAACTTTTACAAGTGCATTAATTCTATCACGTAAAAATGAATAGCCTACAGTGCATGGAGGATTAAAGAATGTGTTTTCCTATGTGCTACTGTAGCAGATTTCATTTCAATCTTGTATTACAAACTCAGCAAAGTGTACACAGGACAAAGTACCACAGGATTAAAAAAAAAAAATGGCTCCCAAGCCTCAGGTCAACCTAGAGGCACTCAGCTAGTTCTCCTCTGGTGTTGCTTCAAGGCTGAGTGATTTTTTCAACCAACTGTCGCGCTTATGATTGCTTGCTTTTCACTCGGAAGGAATTTCTCAACTGGCTAATGTCACGCTGTTCGGCAATCTTCAGCATGTGTTGCATTAAGGGAAACGGAGCGGCGTGTTGAATGACTCGGATGTTTTTAAACAAGTTGGATGATAGTGATTTCTTTGAACACCAGCCAGAATAGACAGATGCACTCCGTGTTCAGAGTACCAACGACATCCATTATAACCTCTTGAAAGTTCTCATAATTCACAAAAAAGAAGAACCTGTGGAGTAACTAGCCTGTTTTGATCATAATGCACCGCGGCTTAATGGTTTTTGTGATGAGAAGATGAGAGAGGGAAGGAAAGGGAATGAGAACGGTTAATGTTCTATTGATCTAAAGCTAATGAAAAAGGAAAGCTTTTGATTCACTCATCTTTTTTACTCCTTGCAGTACACGCATTTGGTGCTCTCAACTCAAAAATGCTTCCATCATGAACTAGACAAACATAATAATGTACAAAATGTATAGAGTTTTGCTGATGACTAAGGTAATGTTGACTTTTGAGTAGTTATGAACAGACATGCTGACTTTAGTGGTTAACTGGAAAAAGGAAAATATGTGAGGGGCTGAGAGAAATAAAGGTTTCTCAGTGAAGCATTGCTTTCACCACAATGTTTGTCCTTGTTTTAGCTTAAAACAAGCGTTGTATTAAGATGAAAGAATGCTGGTTATAATAGAGATTCATGTTTTGAACGTATATTAACCAAATGAAGTAACTGCAGTTTTGTCCCACTACAATAGCAGCAATTTCTTTCTATGTGGTACAAAGAGTAATGGTGTAAGTCTCTATGCTTACCATTTAATGCTAAGCAGCCTAGGTCATCCCTGGTCACCCTACTGATTTCACACTCATATTTACTGATTAATAACTGATAAGGTGAATTGAAAAGGCGTCAATAAAAATACTTCTTCTCAATCCAAGAAGAAGTCAAAGTATTATTATTTTGCATGGTGATATATTATCTCTTCATCAGATGTTTCTGTTGGAGCTCAGCTCTAACTAACTAGCTTACTCCTCTCTAGTGTTAAAACCCTTACAGTAATGATGTCAGTTACAGACCACTGTAGTAAATCAAGGCAACGGGAGCAGTGAGAGGGTTGGGGGGTACAAGTTTTATCGATGTTGCTGTACGCTAATAGAAGTCGATAACGGTCATAGATTACTTAGTGCCCCTTTAAGTGCATTAACGTCCCAGAAATTTGACCGGATTGTTGGTGCGTACAGTCTGCCTCCCCAGGTGGAACCCGAGTGAAATTTAGTTTGTGTGATCAGTGTATCTGCTGTACTGTTAGATGTCAGAACCCTAATGGTGGATTTTGTATTTCTTGTCTCTCACCGTACAGGCTGGAAGGAACAGAGGATAAGTTCAGGAACAGGGAGAGTCGTCCCGAGGACCTGCAGGTCATCGCTGAGCTCAAGGACATGGTCACCGAGAGAGAGGCTCTGGTCAAGAAACTGGTGGTGGGTAGTGCTGTAGGTACTGCTGTAATAAAAGTGATCATGATGGTGATAATGTGTTAAATCAGTTAGGGGCATTTTACGTATCCAGTGCATCAAGTTCCTTACTTTCAGTTTGATTGCCTTCTCTTCTCGGCTAAACTCAGCTCAGCTCTCCTTCTCATCTCCTTTCTAATGCTGTTCTGTTATAGAACAGTTCTGTTAAGTCCAGTTGTGCTTCAGTAGAAGGTGTTGTATTACGAACATTGTGAGCTGGCCTCTACATCACAAGACAAAAAAATTCATTAAGTGTGTGATGTCCAATAGGCCCTTTTCACAAACATGGCTGACGTACTTCCGCAGGGTATAGATCGGTTCTCACCATTGGCACCAATGTTAAGAAGGCAACTTTCTGTCGCCCATAACTCTGTCTGTGATAACTTATTTTGTGTTTCGACATAATGTATAACACAATACAGGTGTTGTCACTGACATATCTTTCTGTTTCTGTTATCAGATGACCGCAAGACTATAAAAAAGTGATTTGATCGAGGGTCACAAAATGCTAACTGGCTAACCAAGGCTAATGGTAATTTCTATGTTGTTAGCATGACAGCTGTATTGTGTTATACATTATGTTGAAACACAAAATAAGTGATCACAGACAGGGTTATGGGCGACAGAAAGTTGGCTTTTTAACATTGTTGGCAATGGTGAGAACTGATCTATACCCTACAACGATGAAGAAGCAGTACGTCAGCCATGTTGGTGAAAAGGGTCTACCTTTTCACAGTCTGCTGAGTTATATGGTGTGTCCCCGGCCTCCCTGGCTGTCAGTTAACATGATTTTCCTCTGCAGGACGATAAGAAGTTCTACCAGTTGGAACTGGTCAACAGGGAGACCAACTTCAACAAAGTGTTCAATGCCAGTCCCAACGTAGGAGTTATCAACCCTCTCATTAAGGTAGGCCCTGATCCCTGGACATTAACCCTGTTCTATAGCACACCACACACAGGGGCCGGGCGCTCTGATAAGCCTGTCGATGGACAAAGATGGCATTCTGAAAGCATTGCTTTACTTTACCACATAGCAAAGATGATGTCCACTTCATCTCATTTCATATCCATCAGTTCTGGTAATACCAAGTAACACCAATTGATCAGTGTCAGTTGAACAATTAACAATGCATTTTAGCTATTTTTAAAGGTGACATGTGTATCATTTTAACATCAATAAATCATAGCCACATTCATTTTGAAACAGTATAATTACCGTAAACATGTGAGACCATCACTGAAAAGATTGGCAGCCTCTACGCTGCATTTTACATTGTGTGCCACCAGGTTGGATTTGGAGGGAAATCTGCTTTACAGCACAAAGGGAGATTGTTTTGCAGCACAAAACAGGAAGAGGGCGCTGTTTTTCCAGTTCAAATGGAGCTAGTTTTCCGAGTTTCTGGCAAAGGCAGATGGTGGAAGAAGTGAAAGGTCGATGGAAAAATCACTTTCAACATGTTTATTCTCTTCAGTAAAGACATAGACACCAAGGAGGGGGAGGGGTGACAGGAAGCAACAGGGTTTATGGGAAATGTGGTCTTAATTTGGAGAAACACTAGCACTAACAATACCACTGGTGTGAGATAGAGGCTACCGATCATCTCCACCATGGTCTCATTTGTTTACGGTAATTATACCATGATACCAAATTAATTCGACAATGATACATTGATGTTTAAAAATGCTACTTGTCGCACCTTTAAATTCAATGCATTGCCAAAATGTTAACATGTGATTCCGAGCTTCTTTGTATTCCTTCAATCAGCTGATGCTGAAACGAAAAGTCTCCAACTTGGCTGTATATGACTCATACAGTTGACTTTGACATGCCGCAAGGACCGAAAACATAAATCCAATGACCATATAAAATCAGCAAGACGATTAGCTTTAATCACCATTGGATCCATTCCACTATTTTACTGAAATGAGTCACTGTGTCCCGTTCCATTATGAAAGCAGCTACAGCTCACTGAAAAAAAAGAAAAATTTCATTCATCTTAAAATCACAAGGGATCCAACTGCTTTTTCTAAGTCAACCCCAATTAAAATTTTCAACGCTTTCATCTCAAAAACTTGTAATCTGACATGGCTTCAAATGCCCAGTTTAGTTGGATAACATATTATGTGGCATCAACACATTTTTCACAGTGTGTCTGAGTTGAATGATTCCCCCCGCATGGTCAATATGTAACTGCTGACTCCATCTCTCAAGTTCTATAACTTCCAGTATTTTTGTTCTCTCACTGTTACATGTATTTTTTCCACATATGTGTGTGTGTGCTATGTGTGTTTAGCGTGTGTTATTTTTGGTGTCATGTGTATTTCTGTGTGTGTGTGTGTGTGTGTGTAATTCTTTCCCCCTATTTGGTTTGTGTTCTCCCCGACTGCTGTCAGACCTTCCTCCAGCTTTCCTTTGCTTTCCAAGCCATTTTGTTAGCGTGAGATGTTTCCTGCTTTGACACATCTCTCCTCTGCTCATCTAAACTTCCATTCTGCTCAGAGCGACTGCAGCGTCACAAGGACAGACTGAGTGATGCCAGTCTGACCTTCAGATCCATCCACTCTGCATAGAACACCTAAATATGATCAAGTTAGCAAGCTATTCTTTTTCCTTTCTCTCTCCCTACTGGACTTGAATTGAACCTATGGAGCTCTCCCTATACTCCATTTGCCCCATTTTTTTCTCCTTTCCTTCTTATCCTTTCCATTTTGTTTTCAACTTCCCTTTCGCTCATTTTTTGACCCAATGCCCTTCCCCCACCCCCCCACCCTTCCTTCTTCTTTCCGTGTAGCAAAAGCGAAAGAATGAGAAAACAGCGGCCGGCCGATTCAGCAGCTCGCCCAACCTCAGGGCGTTGGAGGCAGCGGGCATGGGCGTGGGCATGGGCGTGGCGGGCACAGGAAGCGGGCAGCCCCCCCACCCGCCGCAGCCCCCGCCCCAGCCGGGCCGCCTAGAGCCCATCCCCAACTCCCCCCTCCACCACCTCGAGCTCAACTCGAGCAAACCTCTTCCCCCGCCGACCCCTCCCACCGAGCCCAAGAAATTCATGAGGTGAGACCCTTTTCACCCAGTCACAGGCCTCTTGTTTAATTGGAAAACCCTCAGGGGTAAAGGAGGTTAAGCACTCTTAACTGATGTCAGACCTTAAATTTCGCTCTTTAGAGGCCTATTTTCTAATTAGCCTCAATTTTAGGCTGACGGGGTTCGCTCACACAAGGCCTTCGAAAGCCAACGCTTGCTTCAGACACCGCCGGAACTCCCTGTCGTTTCTTGCTGTGCAAAAGAAACGTCCTCTCTCAATGTGACTGGTGTTTTACGTCTCCATGCTTTCCCGCCAAGTCTGGCCCTCTCATAAACCATAACGAGCATGAAATCACGACGATCTTGAATTGCAGAGTGTAAAATAAAAGCCTCCAAAGGCTGTAACGTGTGGATTGAAGATCACATAGGAGTAAATGTCTATAAATGAACATTATAACCAGACCATACACACAAGAGTCCCATGTGCGACTTGAGCTTCAAGAATGGCCTTGGAATGCAGAAGGAGCATGGTTTTTTTTTTTTGGTTTTGTTTTTTCCCCTCACCACCTCTGTGTTTGCATCACTCTTGAACATGCCAACGGTCTGCATGCTAAGAGTCTCGGTGTGTGTCTCTTTTTCTGTTTTCATGGAGTTCAAGTTCTCTTCCATTCTGTTCAGGAAGTTATACAACTTACTGGTGATATTTGTCTGGGGTTTTTTTTTTGTTTTTTTTGTTTTTTTGTGCATTGTGCCATTCTGTGCTAAGTTTACCCATTCCTTCATCTCCATCATCATCCGAATTTCAGCATGTTGCACACGCCGCACTTTTCTTCTGACTTGAAATGGGATTGACTGTTTTTATACATACTAAAAAAAAACTATCTTGTTATGTAAATGTATAATGAAGTAGATATTGTGTTTTGCTACCAAGTACTGTCCCCTCTGTGTGTGGTGGTGTCTTACTGTGGGAAACTTTTGAGAACAGCTTTACCACTCCGTTCTATCAATAAATGCTTCTCTCGTTCCTTGGTAATGGCTGTGATTGGTCAATGTGGTGTGAACAGCTATGATGATAAATGTATGGAACATGCTGCTCACATGAATACATGTGTATGCGGTGCATGCTGTGAAATGTATTGTGAAATTATGTCTAAATTTGTCATGCTGGCTGATACTTGGCTTCTGGTGCGCCTGTATTTAGCGTGTGTGTGTGTGTGTGTGTGTAGGTGTGTGTGTGTGTGTGTGTGTGAGAGAGAGAGAGAGTGTGTGTGTGAGCATGTTGTGTTTTTTTTCTATCCATCCTGCTGCATGCTTTACTGCTGATTATGTAAACAATTTTTGAGATGGAGTGGCTGCTTTGCAGACGCATGGGTGTTTGCCTACTATGGGCTGCCTTCATTGTTGTGGGTCTGACCCATTGCCATTACCAAACACACACACACACACACACACACACACACACACATACACACAGGCACCAATCTCATTCAAGGTGACCCTGGTTCGTCTGAAAAAACAGACACACACACATACCTCATTCCTATTAGTGGGGCTAAAGAAGCACCAGCAGCACACACACACGCACACAAGAGAGCTAAGCAATGACAGTATGAGGTCAGATATTATAGATCTACTTTGAAATGTTTTCAGATTCAGTTAAACCATCTCCCTCTCCTCTCCCTGTGCACACTTTGTCCTTGACAAACATCCCTAGTTGGACTCATCCCTAAACCCTAGACCTTAATCCTAACAGCTCCACTATTAGAGTTTGGATGTAACGTCAGATGCTAGAGAAAAGCAGAACTAATCCAACCAGAGGCTGCGCTGTCAAGTGAATCAGCAATTTGCAGATCTGGCTCCTCTAAATCAGTGGTTCTTAGATGTTTTCATGTCTTGGACACCCAAATACACTGACATTAGGCCAACAAACACTATTTGATAAGATTTTGTTCCAGGGACCCATATGTTTTTTTGGGGTTTTTTTTTTACAGAGTAGTGAGGGACACAAAAGTGGAACCTATGTTTAAAATAGTCATTCTTACACTGTACATTCTCTAACTGGGATCATTTCGAGTGAATTAAATGATGTGAATTTAAACTAGTCCTCATTTTGCTCCTCAAGGACCCCACTTTGACAACCAGTGCTCTAACACACTCTAACAATGACGAATAAGCTGGGAAACACACACACACACACACACACACAAAGTAGTATAATGTATGGCAGGCCAGGTAATGCTGCTGTTGTGTATTGTCAGCTGGGCTACATACAGATGTCCTAGCATTGATTAAAAGGCTCATTTTAGTTTAGCTGGCACTCAGACCATTGGGATTGATGAGAAAATGATTGAACGAGTGGAGGAGAGAAAAGAGATAGGCTAGGGTAGTTCACTGAAGAAGATTTGTGGCCTGAAGTGTTTGAAACACAGGACAGCTTAAGGCGGACTCAAAAACACCCCGTCATGGTGTTGAATACAGGTAATGTTAGAATGGACTAAACTGAACTGACAGTTGAAAGTTACTGTGCATACAAGCGTAAATATTGAAGTGAATATGATTTGTGTGAACATAGTACAAGGAAACTAAAAGACATGATTGCCATTATTTACTGGAAATACAGGTAAAACACACTAGTGTTATACACACTTGTCTCTCTTAGATTCCCATCCAAACCAGTTATTTTGATTTTTTTGGTCAACCATATAAAAATATCTATCTTGTATTTTTGTTAAGATGAAACTCTGAAGGAATACATGGAGGTTTTGGTAGATTGTCGGGTCAACTTTGCTGTTAGGTGATGAGAACATAGACACCAACATTTTCCATGTGTCCCCTTAAGATTGTTGTCTCTGGTGCTCAGTGCTAGGACTTTAGCATACACTATGTTGAGTGATAGTAGGCTCCATGCTAACACTTTAGCATACACTATGTTGAGTGATAGCAGGCTCCATGCTAACACTTTAGCATACATTATGTTGAGTGATAGTAGGCTCCATGCTAACACTTTAGCATACACTATGTTGAGTGATAGTAGGCTCCATGCTAACACTTTAGCATACACTATGTTGAGTGATAGGAGACTCCATGCAGACAGCATGGAGGCCACTAGCATTATAAAGTGAGAAAATGAGAACTTGTAGCAGCTCTAATGGCAGGTAATGCAAGTCTGGTGGTTTTGTGGAGGATATTTGTCATATTAACAGGAAATTTGATAGAAAAAGTGTTTTAAACTAGCAGGGATTGCTTTCCTTGTTTCCATAGGAAATGAAGGTGGTGGACGATTTGAGACTGTGCCTACAGCTAAAAATTACTGCGCAGCGGATGACTACATCGTTGCTCACCTGAAATAGTTCCAAAAATAAACCTACAAGTTAATATGATATTTGATTTAAAAAAAAATTACAAATCTACAGGTTATATCATAAAAATTACACCTTTTCATTACTAAAAGGTCAATCTTCTTACTTTGGATAATGCTATAGCAGCCTACTATCACTCAACATAGTGTATGCTAAAGTGTTAGCATGGAACCTATCACTCAGCATAGTTCATGCTACAGTGCTAACATGGAACCAACTATCACTCAACATAGTGTATGCTAAAGTCTTAGCATGGAGAATGCTATTACTCAACATAGTGTATGTTAGCATGGAGCTCCAGAGCCAAAAATCTACCAGGGACACATGGATGATTTTCATGGATGATTTTGGTGTCTATATTCTCATCACTTAACAGCTAAATTGACCAACAGGATGATCTAACAAAAACTTTGTGCATTGCTTTAATGATCCTGAAGAGGTAATTGGGCCAGCCAGACATAATGCTCAATGCTAGCCATGTTGACTTTTGAATATGTGGCTGCCTCTGCTGCCAACAGACTAGAAAATAAGAGACTAGGCTACAGTAGATCTCTAGATGTAGAGAGTGAAGAGAGGGCGTATCGTCTCTTTGCTTTGGCATCTGATGGAGAGATTGCCTCCTCCCCTCTGATTTTCTCATTTCTTTACCGTTCTCATCTTCTCCCTTTTCTCTGTAAGCCTAATTCATCATCTCATCCTCTGCCAATCTCTTTTCTTGTCTCCTCCCTCTCATTTCTTCCCTACTCCTCTGGTCCTCCATTCATCTAACCGGCCCATATGCTCCTCATAAACACAGACTGTAAATTCACATAGGTTTTTTTCATATTATTCTCTTTTGTATATTTTGCATATATCTTATATTTTTCTATATAATTTTTCACTAATTTCAGTCTGCATATATTTTATGTTTTAGTATATGTTTATATCAGATATTTTAATTTTTCTTCTCTGTTAGTATGTTTTCCTGCTGTTACTTTATGCACCCTCATAATGCTATAATCTATACATTTCTTCATACTTCTTCATACTTCTCAATCAGACATTTCTACTCAGCATGTTCTAGTGTTGAAACTGTCAGTTGTATTATATTTAATACCCCCTATTTGCTATATTCTTATTTATATTCCATTTTACTATTTGGCTGC
Organism: Centroberyx gerrardi; assembly: GCF_048128805.1. NCBI lineage: Eukaryota > Metazoa > Chordata > Actinopteri > Beryciformes > Berycidae > Centroberyx > Centroberyx gerrardi. The sequence continues at coordinate 3,994,175 of NC_136014.1, forward strand.
TGCAACGACCCAATATCCCCGCAGGGATCAATAAAGTTTCATCTTATCTTGCCCAGACACTCAGGCACGACAACTGACAGCCTGCTATTGTCCTTGACAAAAGGCAGTTTGTGGCAGTCAATATCCCTCCGCCTTCCCTCGGCATAGTACCACTGAGACACAACAACAACCTGATCTCACACAAATGCGTGAAATGAACACAACTCATTAACAAGAAATGACATGTTGGTAAAGTGTTCAAATTCTGTTTTCCCAGCGTGAAATTATGACGAAAAGGAGGTGACCAGACTTAAATTCCCAGCTTGTACGAAAGAAATTTATACCGCGAGTCAAACATTAATTTTTACCAAACGTTTTTCTTATTTAACCACGACCAAAGCATTTCCCTAACATTGACCAAGTTGTCTAGAAAGAAGATTAAGGAAGGAGCATTCTTGGATCTGAGGTAGAAGACAGCAAAAAACAGGTGCTCAGTGGTTGGCAGGTAGAATACCAAAGAAAATGTACTAGAGATAGTCCTTGCCAGTCACGTAGATACATATGAGAAAGTAGAGGCATGAATTCCCCAAAGAAAAACCATTGCACTCCGTCTGCAGGTACTAACGCATATCGAGCAAGAACTGGTCTTCGTCAGAGTCCAAGTGCAGTCAAAGCACTGTGGCTCTGACGCAGACCAGTTACTTTGTTGTACCTGCAGACGGAGTGCTGTGGTTTCTCTTTGGGGAATTCATGCCTCTGCTTTCTCATATGTATCTACGTGACTGGCAAGGAATATCCCTAGTATATTTTCATTAACCAAGTTGTTTTAGTTGCCTAACCATAACTTTAATCCTAACCTAAACTAAAGATGTTTTACTTGCCTAAACGTAACCGTTCGCCGACCTTTAGCTGAAAATGCCGTGTCCAATTCGTGCCGTTGCCACAGAATCCGATTCATGGTGGAAGAATGTATTTTTCACAAAATTTGCGCCCACAGCACGTAAATCTGTGTTTCGGAGTTTGTGCTCATTTCACGACTTTATATGAGATCACGTTGCCCAGGCCTAGACGCCCGTCATTCAACCCAGTCAGCCAATCAGCAGGCTATTTTGCTATTTTGTAGTGAATAAAAAGCTGCAAGTCTAGAATACAGTTCTGTGTGTGTTTTCTATAATATTTTATGCAAATAATGTGGTGTTGCAAATATTTCTAGGCTTAAGTGTGAATTGTAATCATGTATAACAGGTTGAACAAATACGAGGGAAGCATTTGGGAATTGACTCCAAGCATGACTGGCCTCACAGAACAAAAAAATATTTTACCCTAAAAATTTAAATATCACCCTGGAGTTATGAGACTGTTTGTTTCAGAAGTAGCCAATTAGGAAAGCAGAAGTAGCACCATTAGGTGTTTGTTTTGATAGATGCACAAACTCAACCTAATTAGTTAAAACTTGGGAACATTCTGTCCCCCAAGGACATGAGTCAGGCAATAGCTAATGCATCGTCTGGCAATACAAATTCCATGGATGTCCAGGGTTTTCCTGCAGAGATAAAAGTTGATATACTATCAATAGCTGATGAAGGGCAATCAAGTAAAGATACTGTATTCTCAAGAAGTGTTTACATGAATTACAGCCCCATCAAAACACACATATTCTTCTCTGGTCTGAATGACATAAGTAGAACTTGCTCTCAATTACTCTCATCTAAGTTCTGCATGGGCAAAAACGGAATAATATTCCCCATCTTGCATTCTAGACCTTTTTAAAGGACACACGCATCATTGCTAATGTATAAATGTAGACGTTTCTCTGCAGTAGTCATTTTTAAATACCCCACTCAGGGTCAATGGCTCCAGACTAGAGGCTTTGCTGCCACCTTATGGATAAGCGGTTTATGACCTCAGAAAGCACCCAGTCCACATGTCTGTACCAGAGGTGTGAACAAGTTAACTTTGCACAAGTCAGTCTCAAGCCTAAATGTAGAACACCAAGTCAAGTCCATGTCATTAATGTCAAGTCCCAAGTCTAAATGTAGAACAGCAAGTCAAGTCAGAACAAATCAAGAGTCCAGTATCAATTTAATATCTTAAAGAAAACTAAATATCTAGGACTTTTCAATGCAATATGGTTTTAATAGGATAAAAACTTAGTAAGAGCATCATGAGTTTGATTTCTATAATCAGTTTCAACTTCAATAAATTCAATCATTCCATACAAATTCAGAAAACAGAATTTAAATTCAGTCGTCTGCTGGAACAAATCTCATCACTTTCAATCCAAGTCATTTACACAAACACAAGATCTCAAGTCAAGACTTTAGAAACCTTTTCAAGTCATCAAAGTACAAGTCAGAGTCAAGTCCCAAGTCACCAAAACCCAAGTCAAGTCAAGTCTCAAGCAATTAAAACTGTGACTCGAGTCCCCACCTCTGGTCTGTACTATGTAAGCAGAGAGCTTGGTATGTCGCCAACTGGTCTTAGCGGATGCTTGCCTTGCGTTAACTCTGTACCAGATCTAAATCAAATCAAAAACTGGTGCAATACAGTAACAACTGTTCAGTTCTGTGTTTGACTTACATTGCTTCTAAAGGAAAGATGATACTTTTTACCAGAGAAATAGATGAAGCCCAATATGGGACTTTCTTTGCTTGAACCCGCCAGCAAAACTTTATAGGTAAGGTCAAGAACAAGAGACAAGAGACGATAATCCAACATCCAGACCAATGTAAATATGTTGAATGAATCCCTAGCTTATGCCCTAACTGTTATTGTTGTTGTTGTTTTGTTGTTGTGGTGGTGGTTTTGTGCAACCGCGTCTTGAAGCCCTCCTGAGACAGAAGACTCCCCCATCGGCTCCCCGGACCCCCAGCGCCAGGAGTGGTTCGCCCAGTACTTTTCCTTTTGATCGACCACAAACCTGCTAACACAAAGGATTCAGCATGTCAACCAAACTACAAACAAACAAACAAAAAAAAAAAATTAAAGAAAAAAAAAAAAGAAAAATTTTTAAAAACTATTTGTTATTTATTGTCATTGGCGGGTTCGGGGCTCAATTCACTTTAAATTCAGTCGACTGCAACCGCAAATCCGAGTTTTACATGAGAACGAATTCTCATTGATCTGTCACTGAAACGCACAGTGTAAGAATTTGATGTCATTAATTTTCACTTTCTTAAAAATGTAATGATTATCCACTTCCCGAGTTGACTGAAGTGAAATTGAATTGAACTTGACCCTGATCATCAAACATCATCACCCTAATCTAATTTGATTGGTTTATTATCTCTGATTGTTTCACTGTGGATGAGTTCCTCTCTTAGTACAGTGACAATGATCATCCGTACGTTTGATGTTTATTTTATTTCTTTATTTTGTTATTTATTTTGCAGTTTCTTGAAATTAGAAAAAAAATGAGTGGTGCATTATCATGCTGCTAATTACCATTGTTGGAATACAGTAAGAAATATATATATAAAGAAATATACAGTAGGTTATTGTGCTCTCTCTGTACTTGGGCCCATTTCATAAAACATCTTCGAATAGGAGGGCTGATCTAAGACCAGTTTGCCTCCTAAGCTATGGTGACATTTATACGGTCATATGACTTGACCCCTGATCCCAGATCAGCGACTCTTTTCTTAGATGCTTCATGAATGCAGGCTCTGATGTTAGGATGGCACCATCATGACAAGTTTGTTACAGCTGCATAGAAATTTCAGCAGATTTTGGTAGAATATTAAAACCTGTTTCTATGGTCGTCTGTCTCAACACAGATATAATGATGTCTCACCAATTTTAAAAACAAAAATAGCATATTTTATATTTATATTATAATGTGTATGCTTAACTAATAAATAATTATTGTGACATTTATGTGATGTGTTGGCTTGTCGTTTATTTATGTGAGTTGATGGTTTGAATTTCATTACATTTCAAATATCCAGTATTTGAAGATGCAACATTAGCCTGTGGTATACTGAAAAGGGCTACGACTACTTTCATGATTATTGACGATGATCATTATCATCATTATCATATTCAATATCATGATCATTAATAATTTCATCTGGCCTGGGTGCAGTGGTAGGGTTTCCCTCCTTATTCCTCCTTGAGCAGAAATCCCAACATTTGGCCATCAAGCCAATTTGAAGGAGAATTTGATAGATTTCTTAAAGATTTCCCATACAATAAGCTCATAACATATGTTGTATTGTTAGAATTTAAACTCCCCAACAGTATATGGAGCAGTTAGACCGACAACATTAAAATACTTCTGCTTCAAAATGCTTCATTAATGTAACATTCTGAAAGAATGAGGACTTTTACTTTTGCTACCTAAGTACATTTTACTGCTAACACTTCTATACTTTTACTTAAGTACATTTTACTGCTAACACTTCTATACTTTTACTTAAGTACATTTTTGAATGCAGAACGTTTACTTTTAATGAAGTATTTTTCCATTATGGTATTGCTGCTTTTACTTAAGTAAAGGATTTGAGTACACTACAAAACCAAACCCCTTAATTTTAACCCTGAAATGTCCTTAACTTCTCCATTACATAAACATGAATTATCCATTAAAAATAACAAAGCTTTAAAATAGTAAGGTTAGTATCATGGGTTTATAAGGGATTTATTCATGGGTTGATTCAAAGACACTCGTAATTAAGGGATTTTTCATGCCTTTTGTGCAGGTTTACAGGTTATTAAGTGGAAATTAATGGAAAAGTTCCTGTCTGCCTGAATTTTTCATTAAATTAGAAAGTAAGGAGTCAAGATTAAGGGGGTGTTTAAGGAGGATTCGATGGGATCTCCTCCATGTATTACTCCCTTAATTAATTTTAAGGGGATTTTACATGAATTAAGGGGTGAATTAATGTAAATTAATGAAAATGTAAGGTTATTACTGGTTCATAGAGGTACTTTTTACAGCAGTGGTTTAAAATAACAAGAAACTGTCCTTAGGCTTCAGCTGCTTGAGTTCAGGAAGAGACACTGATTGTAGCTCATTAAGATATCTCTCTTAACTACTTAATTACTGACACTGTGTTTTTTAGGCCCTATTGCACATAATAAGCATGAATAACATCAGTGGCATCAAACACAGCTTTCATTGTTTCAACAATGTTTATGGCAAGATGACACAACAGATTCAGCTGCTTGGATTCTGAAGGAGAAATCATCTCTTTCTTGGTTAGATATCATCTTTTCATGAAAGTTGACTCTTCTCTGAGAAACCTTTTTTTACACCCTATTACACTTTAACTGCTGTAGCAGCTGGAAATAGTTGTTTATTCTTAGGTTGGTTATGTTTGGTTAGGGTTATGGTTATGATTAGGGCAAGGAAAGAAAGGTTTAGGGTTAGGTAAATGAAAGAGCTTAAATACACAGGAACATGTTCTTTCTAACTGTTATTATCAACTGCCTTTATGAGTGTGGTATCATTTCATGTTTTTGGACTGAAACGCACCCAAGCCTTGGGAAGGGAAAGGGATGAGGATTAAGATTAAGATTAGGAAAAGGTTTCTCTGAGTTCAAACTATGTGTCTGTACAAACAGATAGGAGGTAGCGTTCCAGCATAGAGAATTAGAGCAAGAAATAGAGCAAGGTCAGTGTTATGGCGTCTCCCTTAAAAATGTAAAACGTTGAAGGGGCACGTTTCACTTCAAAAATTCCCTTAAAACCCCAATCTCTGTCAGGAAAACCTTCCCCATGTAAAAATCGAAGGGTTATGGCCTGGAAGATAGAGGTTAAGGTTAAGGTAAAGATCAGAGTATGGCTTTGAAAAACGTTTAAGAGGCACCTTTCACTTCAAAAAAATCTTTTGAAGCCAATCTCTGTTTGGCAGCTCCCTCTAGTGGAGAAAATGTGGGTGTCAGGGTGTGAATTTAAAGGCTTCATGTTTTAGTGTTGCTCTTATTAAAAAGTTAAATGGAACTATGCACTATGAAAACTACCAAAACTCATTAAACTTTATTTATAGAGCACACACAAAACAAGCTTACAAAGACATGGCGAAGATGATCACTCTAGCTGAATATTCCCAGCTTTGAATTGGCTTTGACTCTATCGTTCAGCCCATCTGGGTAAATTGTCCCTACATATGTAATCCACCTTTTCTCCTTAAATCTACCTGTATGTTGTGCAAGAGACCAAGTAGGATTAGTGTCTAGTGCTGACATTCTATACTTGTCAATGGCATGCATACACTGCATTAATTGTGTTCTATTGTATGTCAGGAACCCCCAGGTCTAAGTTCCAGTTCTATATATACTGAATCTGGATTTTTTAAGAATAATTAGTTACAAAGGTCATCAATACCTGTTGTGGTGTTTCCTTGTGCTGTACCATCTCAAAAGATCTTCTGCTTTGACACATTGTACAAATCTTTGAGAAAAGCCTCTCGGCCTCAGAACTTCAAACTGAATTTTAGTGCCATCTTCTATGTGTTGGAGATCAGTGCATGATCGATGGAACTGTATGCCCAACTTTAAAGTATACTTGATGAATGAACTTGAATACCTAGAAATTCCACCTGGTCTTTTTGAACCTCTTTGACAAGGATGGAGAGGGGACATGTAATCAATACATGGTGAGAGTATCCTGTTTCATCCAAACTAAGGGGTTGGAACACGGCTGAAGTTGGAGGGTAACGAGGTGAGTCAGTTCATGGCCTAAAATTGACTTTTTTTGTTGTTGTAAAAAGATATATATTCCCATTAACTTCAGTAGTATGGGAGAAGGCCGTGATGGAACAATGGGGGCTAACTCACTGTTAAGTGGCTCTACGAACTTCAATGGAGTTTCAACTGACATGGGGTGAGTATAATTAATGACATTTCATTTCAGGGTAAACTATTCAAATCGTTACCTTAACTGGGCACACCTCACCTTGACTGTCCACTTTACCCAAATAGGTCACCATTGACTTCAGTGATTCTCAACCTTTTTCATATCAAGGACCCCTAATTTAGTCCACATAAGGGCCACAGACCCCCATTTGATGATATTTTGTCTCTCTGACCCAAATCTGAGAATATTTTTATTGTTAGATATGATTTTGTCCAGAATTCCATGACTATCTGCATTGTAGGTAGAGAGATAACAGTGAAACTATGATCAAAACAGTCATTCTTCTACATTCTCTAATTGTGTAATTCTTCATGGATTAATGCTGAAGTTTAACAATTCATCAATTTGCTGGGGACCCCCAGGAACCCCCATAAGGACCCCTGGTGGTCCCCGGACCCCATGTTGCAAACTCTAGCAAACTCTCCCATGGCCAGATTCACGGTCAAGGACACCCAAGCCAGCCTGCCAAACAGTGCTTAAACCTGCACAACATGTTGGTTAGATGTGCAACTGTAGACCACCGCACCGTCCAGGTAAACTGCACAGCCCTCTAGATCACAGACAACCCTGTTCATCAGGCCCTTAAATGTTGGAGGTACATCTGGCAAACCAAAAGGAATGAATGCATAACAATATAATCCAGAAGAGGTGATAAAAACAAAAATACCCCTTGCTCTTAGAGACAAATGGACCTGCCAGTATCCAGGTCATTCCTAGATTGGGGTGCCATTTCAGTCCTTTTAAGTCCTTTTAGGTTTGGTCTTAAATGTAAACAAATACTAATTCCAAATACTTTCTCATATTTAACTAGATCATATTTACTATAAAAAACAATTACATGGGCATACATTCTATGCATTTTTTTGAGCACTTTGTTTGCAGCGGTGGCAGGTGATTGCTTAAATTACCCAGTGCTATTCACCCAAGTTCAATAAGAAATATGCAAAATAAAATCAGATTTTGGTGTAAAAATGTTATCACTTTTGCATTTCCTGCTTCAAATTTTTTTCAAGTGTGTTTTTTTTTTTTTTTCATCACAATTTCTATATTAAAGAAAAAACTTTAAGAGTTTATTAGTGTCCCCTGAAGTCAACAGGTGGTAATGCCCCACCATGACATCACTTTCAGGAAGTGACATCTCTTTTTGAACGGGAAAAGAACTCTGGGAAGTGTAGTGAGTTGCTACTCATCCTATTAATTCTTATGTCTTTATAATGCCAATTTAGAATGCAAATAATGCAAGCATAACATGTCCACTCTGTTGAATTAAAACATGGAGTAAAATGGTTCATATTTCATAATTATTACGCCTAGCTGCAGATATTATAGCTGAACCAGTGTCGCATGTTTTTAATCTCTCTATACAAAGCAATGTCATTCCTGATGTCTGGAAAACTGCCTATGTTCTCCCATTACTGAAAGGTGGTGATCCCACGGTGTTGAATAACTACAGACCCATTTCCAAGCTTTCTAGCTTAGCTAAGGTCCTTGAAAGGCTGGTGAATGACCAGATCAAGGAATACATGTGCTTGAACAACATTCTATCTCCTCTCCAGTCTGGTTTTAGGAAGCAGCACAGTACAGTAACTGCTGCCATGAAAGTCGTAAATGATATTGTGGAAGCCTTGGACGGCAAGAACTATTGTACTGCTCTTTTTATTGATTTGTCTAAAGCATTTGACACTCTTGACCATGGCATTTTATGCCAGAGATTATCAGCTATAGGTCTGTCAGACCAAACTGTTGGTTGGTTCTCAACTTACCTTTCCAACCGTAAGCAATGTGTGCAGTTTAGTGGTCTTTCTTCCAGCTTTCTTAATGTCACCAAAGGTGTGCCACAAGGTTCAGTTCTAGGACCCACCCTTTTCACTATTTATGTAAATGATGTGGGTCAAAATATTAATGCATCTGTACATCTCTATGCCGATGACACTATTGTATATTGTTGTGCAAGCACTGTTGCCCTGGCATTTGAACGGCTGCAGTCTGCATTTGACACTATTCAGTCGCACCTGTTCCTCCTCAGACTGGTGTTAAATACAGACAAAACCAAGGCCATGTTCTTCTCTAACAAAAAGATGGTGCCAGCTGTTCTTCCCTGTATCATGTCTGTACAAGGTACCCCTATTGAGACTGTGACCACCTATAAATATTTAGGCTTCACAATTGATGAAAGCCTTTCTTTTAAATCTCATATTGATCATCTTTTAAGGAAATTGAAATTAAGATTGGGCTTCTTTTTTAGGAACAAATACTGTTTCTCCTTTAATGCTAGGAAACGGCTTGTTGCTGCTGCTTTCTTGCCTCTCCTGGACTATGGGGATGTTTTGTATATGAATGCCTCAGCTCACTCTCTTCATCTGTTGGACGCTGTCTATCACGGAGCTCTGAGATTCATAACCGATTGTAAACCCCTCACACACCATTGTACTCTGTATTCTTTAGTCAACTGGTCATCATTATCCATGCGCAGAGCCTTGCATTGGTATAACTTCATATATAAATCCATTCTTGGACTGCTGCCCATTTATTTATCCACCTATATGTCACGTAAACAGTGCTGCTATAGCCTGCGCTCCCAGGGCTTCATCACTCTCTCCATCCCCTCAGTCCGTACTGAATCTGGTAAAAAGGCCTTCTCCTACTCTGCCCCCTCAACCTGGAACATGCTACAGCAGAAACTGAAGCTGTCCAGCTTGATTCCCCTAGGGGATTTTAAACTACTTCTAAGAAATATGGAGAGAGCGTCTGTGGGGGTTTGCTCGTGTACATAGTCCTAAAATCTGGCTACCACTTTGGCACTTTTGCACTTATCACCTATGATTTATGATTGTGTTTTATCTTGTCTCTGTATTGAATGTCCTGTCTGTCTGTAACTTTGTGTTGTACTGCTGCTGTTGCCCGACCAGGTCTCTCTTGTGAATGAGACCCCGTGTCTCAATGAGATTACCTGTCTAAATAAAGGTTTAATAATAATAATAATAATAATAATTTTTATAATGTAACTGTTAAAAAACATCAATTTCTCATCAGGTTTCTGACTGTTAGTGTGCACACTGAAGGCTTCTTTTTTTATTTCAAGTTTGCAAAACTTTCTTAAGTGTCATTGTGTTGAAAGGATGTGTTTTAATCGCTTTTTGGATTCAATTGTTGGAGATTAGCGCTTTGGCCGTGTATTGGTGTATTGGAGAGCAGCACTCTCGGCAACCTGGAGGTATGTAAAGGTCTACAGTGAAGTAAGTGATAAAATTTTGAACACAATCGCAATGATGGCAAAAACAAGAAAAAATAAGGCCCAGGTTGAAAATAAACAGAATTATCCTTTCATGCTATTGATTTAACACCTCATAATTATATGCTATCACTCTCTATAATGAATGAGTGAATGCAGGTCCAGCGGAAGATTTTTAGCAGGAGATATTGGGGCAGCAACAATACATCTACAACAACTGACAACTAACATTCTTCTCAGTTATAGCCAGTCCAAGGACAGACTGTAAATAGGCAGGAGTAACGCTGCGAAGGCCAAGCCAGACTGTTTTACAACAATTCTACCAAAGATTCACAGTCAATAGTACATATAACTTACGCAGGGCTTTTTTCATTGTTTTTCATGAATTAATCATGATTTGCTTGTCTGTTTTTCTTTCTAAATAGTGTTTAAACCACAAAATGTAGTTGATTTTTTTCCCTGGTTTCTGTCAATGAATGTTAGTCCACCTACTTCTGCTATGCTAACTGATTGGCCAAGTACAGACACACTCAGGCACGTCCACCTCACTTTCAACCCTTCCCATCACCCTCAAAAAGTGACACAAAACTATGGGAATTGTAATTTTCATTTTTTAGCCAATATTGACACTTACCAGATCTTAATATGCTTCTCTCAGATGAAGGATGAACTAAGGACGCATTTCTTTTTTTGAAAGAGTGGAACAGACTGCAATCTTAAAGCATGCTAAATGAATTTATTAATTAATGATTAATTAATGATTTATTATTAATTATTTAATTACTGTCATTGACTTCATAAATTAATGTATCATCAGTGTATGTGAAATTCTATAACAAAATTGACACTGCAGGCTGTATTCAATGTCCTTGTTTATTTGAATGAATAAATATAATAAATAATATACTGAAAGATAAATATATAAATAAATACTAATTGTACAGAGTCATTGTCATCCATTCCACACAAGTGGTATAAACTTACTTGTGAGAGTTGTCACACTCAACCCAAGACACAAGCCCTAAATGAACCTCTGTTGCCAGCTGTGTCCTCATTTGTCTTTTTTTCTTATCTTTGTATTTTTCAGAGCAGGAAGTGGATGAGGAGAGCTTTCTGTCATTGTGAGTCTCATTCCAAAAATTGGACAGAGACTTAAATTCTAAAAACATTACAGGGAATTTGTGAGTACAGTACACATGTAGTGGTACTGTAGGATTGTTCATTTTTCATGTATTCATTCCTTTTCCTGGCAACTCTTAAAGCTGCAATAAAAGATTTTTCTGACCACTAGAGGGCGACGGAAACCACAACACATTTGTAAATAAAGCACAGTAAAGCCACTGCACTACACAGGCCTACTAAGGACATACCATGCATAAAGGCTAATGGCTAAGCTAAACGTACCTGTTGCCGGTTTCATTTTGCCAGATCTTTCTCCCACTGAAGGTTACATGTCCCACAACGACAAGTGAAGAGGTAGGTAGCAAGTTTACTAGTTTAATAAGTTTACTCGCTTGTTTCATGGATTCAGGGCAACTTTACTAGATACAAGATTCCGAGGCGCCCAGCTCCCCACACGACCAACCCAGCCCAAGCCGGAGCTCAGAATCCAAAGGGTCCACGGCCCAGGACACTGGCCCCATCCTCCAACCAGGGGACCAAGAAAAAGAAGTGGGCTACCTAGCTGCCTACTATAGGGGAGCACCAGGCTGCCCCAGCCTTCAGCCCGTGCTCCTCTCCTCGATCCGTTGCGCCCGTTCGGAGGAACCAGTTCCGAGTCCCCCCCCAACATGGCATGCAGGGCCCAAGTTGGCGCCTAGAGTTCACAGCCCGGTGGAAAGGAAAAGAGACGGTGTTCAGTATTCTATTCAAGATCCCACACATTGTCTCACAAGCACACATTGTTTTCACTCTCTCTGGGGTGATAAAACAGATAAATACTGTCCCAATACAGCCTGGCCGTGCATGCGCAGCACGACGGGTTGCAAAACCCCGTCTCCCCGCTAGAGGTCGTCAAAACACCATCTATGGGAGAGACGGCTGCAGTGGCTGAAATGCGGTGTGCCAGACTGGGTGATGAGGACGATAACCAAGGGTTACAGACTACAATCTACTATCATTCCACCCATATTCAACGGGGCAGTTTTCACAGACAAAAGGGGAGTCAGCCCATGTATTGCAGGAGGAAATAACCTCACTGCTATCCAAAGGGGTGATAAGGATTGTGCCTCCCGAGCAAAGACAACATGGCTGCCATGTTGCTGATTGGAGACATCATACCGGAGGGAAATGAACATTGGTAGCTCCTGCTCCTTGGCTCCTGGGCCCAAAAGTCCAATATACCTCCTAATCTCCTAGATTTTCTGCACTTGTTCTGCACCACATCAACTGGCACTACAGCAGCAAGCAGATGCTGCCTTCAAATGCTGTCGGAAATATTGTAATTGTGGGTAGAGCTTGCTTGAACGACCCTGTGGTATAAGGTAAAGTGTTAGCCAACGGCAGGCCAATATGTGGGCACATGAGTTAGGGGATTGTGAGTGATGCCAATGTTGAGGGGTAAAGAAAAATAAAAGTAAAAACCTGTTCACGCCATACAGTTGGGCTCATGTGAAGTTATTGAAAATACAACAGACCCAATAAAGTGGTAAATACAAATGGGAAAGTCAAATTTGACATGATACCCAAGATGAGAACCAGTTTTATTGTTCTTAATAATAATGAACATATCACAGTAGTGACAGTAACAAAAGCAGACAATGCCTATAAAACAACTATTCGCATTGGACATAACAGTCAAAAATAGAATACACAGCGTACAAATTTGTTACAACTACTCATCATCATTAGCATTATTGGGATTATTATTGTTATTATTGCCACCACTGTTACATACAATGTATATTTATTGTTAATCATTTAGTTTCTACTATTATTCATCATGTTTTTTTGTTGTTGTTGTTTTAAAGCCCCTACCTGTAAGATTTGAAAATTGTTGATTTTCCTTCTATAGTGGCAAAAAACGACACTGTCGCAAATGTCTTTGCGACGTCTTAGCAGCATTTGCAACACTCCCCTCCATACAGCTGGAATATGTAAACAAAATACTGCTGCAGATTACTGTAGCTCAAACATTAGTTTCTATATTATTCCTAATGACAGCATTGTACTGCGAAGTAGTTTGCAGTTGTTAGAATTCGGGTTAACAGATGTTTGGGGGATCGCTGTCATTGTGATCATAGCCTATCCAACATTTACTATTCTGATGCTACAAGCTGCAGCTGATGGAAAATGCTACAGCTAACAAACTAGATTAAACACAAATCAAGTAACATAATCAGAGTATGGAGTTGTATTAAATGTCGCAATTACGGCCGATCAAGGTGGCAGAAGGCAGGACACATGAACCCAGCACAGGGGATACAGCACTTCGTGCCAGTTTGTATTGGTGGGATACAGAGAATGAACAGACTGAAAGCAACACATAGGAGCTTTAAAGGGAGTGGTTCTTTTAGGTGTCACACATACACAAGTTTTAGGCAATAAACTTGTATTGTGTCAAGTAAGGCATTATGCCAAAGCTGCATACCTTAGCTGTTTTCAAAAGTCATTCTGAGACAAAAGTAACTCTACACAGCACTGTCTTTCTTGATTAATAAAACAAAGTTAACCACTAAAGCTGTCTTTTACCCCTGAAAATGTATACAATAGGAATCAATAAGGGAATTGATAAAGAATCGGATCGAGAAGAAAAATTGAAAATGGCACCTGAAACGGTAAAATCCTAACGATACACAGCACCACCTGCAACTTTAAAAACATCTGCAAGACCATGGTGTTTCACCATCAGATGATGCAGTGCTGCTATTTGCTTTCTGGCTCTGTATAAAACTCAAACAGAAGTTGGCCCAGGTCAGGCAAGCTCCTCATTGTAATGGATGGCTGTGGCGATATACAGAGAGGTCTTGAGGGTATCCCACTCTTTACAGAAACTTGCATACGTGTTTGGGTTACAGTTAAAAGCACACAGTACAGACCAGGCATGACAGTGTTTCTGTCTTATAGCCCTGATGTTGAGCCCCAGTCTGGCCTAGTGAAAGATAAGCTAGTTGTCAAATGTTCAGTCAAGCTTGTGGTCCGAAGGTGGGGCACGAGCGGTTTTGAGAGGCATTTATTCGCCTATGGAGTAATACCAACCAGTGGCAGTTCATTATGCGGGGCGCTTGGGCGCCGCCCCCCTCCAACTAGAGAAGAAAGTCTACTTAAACATGTTAATAACATAACATAACATTAACATAAATTAATTAGATAATGCGAAAAATTGTTTACTCGTACAATGCGCCTGGTAGTCTGTCAGCGCCTGTCAGCATTCATTAAAAATTGGTTCCAAATTGTATCTGTGTGAATACATATACTTCCTGGGTGAAGGTGAGTGTGTATGTAAGTCCTTCAACTTTTGGCAAGCAGGTGACCTGAGGCTGCTCTCTAATTGGTTGCTTCAGATTTTCCACGGGACGCAGCTCTCTGCGCCCCAGACACTCCCACTTTTATTGGCAGCGAATTGGTATTGTTTTTATGTTTTTTGATCTAATGTGATTGGACAATTCTCGACGCTATCTTTCATGTTCACACCCGCCATTAATATAACTACAGGAAAAGCTTCATACCAAGCAGCTTGGCCCGGACAGACCCGATATCAGCATCAAACAGCGCTCTGGCGACAGACAGAGGGAGAGCTACACCTGAATATTCTGCACCTGAGTATTCTGCAGAAGCGGGTATGAAAATAAGCACAGATCCTGTACAGACCCACGGCGCGCGTGTACAATTCAACAAGTTCAATTCAGTTAAATGCGCTGAAGCACCGCGACACTGTTATCGGATAAATAATTCCACTAACGTTACTTAAATACCACAAGCGGTACCTACTGTTAAAGTGTGTAGGGCAGCAGATGAGCTATCAGGTTACTGTTGTTTACAAATCTGTTACTAACTAATCATGTGTGGCTGCTCCATTCGCAATGCAGCATTTTGTTTCCGTTCCTCTGCTGATGGCCAAGGTGACAGGTTGTGGACTGTCTGTTTTTTAATTTTGTAAAAAGTAGCCTACACTGTCTGCCCAGCCCTTGGTTAGATTGCTAGTTGGTTTGCCCACTCGCACCTGTGGATATGTGCTTCCATTGATTTTATTGCCTCCATCATTTATTTAAAATATATGTTAAGAGTTTTCCTATAATTTAATCGCCAATTAGGAAATATGACTTAATTTCGCTATATTAAACTAAGAGTGAATTTATAATTTAGACTAATACGTAGTAGTAGTTTGTATTATCGTTTATGTTTTGTCAATCAATGAGAGCCATATAGTCCCGCCCCACTCAGTCAGCCGATTACTGGCCGCCACTGATACCAACCACTATCGTGGTAACTGGTGACATGCATTCTCTCCTTGACCATCATCCTTTTCATGCAGTGAAGTCTTACAGAGATGATGACATGAACATACTCATCTGAATTCACTTTGGTAACCTAGCTATGACATTAAATCTTTTTCTCACTTGCCACTATATCATTGTCTACTTGCAGATGAATTTCAGAAACTAAAAAGTCACTTGCCATGGCTTTGGTGTGTGACTTTCCATGTTTGGGGGAAAGAGCAGGCAGTGGTTATATAAGTTATAATATAGTATATAACCACATGGGTGACCATGCAACACATTAATTATATCCCATGCAATCTGAATACAGTTTATATAGAACCTGAATTTTGATAATGTGACAGGGAGCATGGTATACATGCGGTTGTAACCATTGATCTGCCGTGGGTATTCTGGCGGAGCGTTCGAGAAATGTAAGAAAACGTGTGAGAAGACTGAGCAGACCTCATCACCAGGAGCCAGATGAGCCCAGCAGAACCTTCTTAACAGGTAAAGGGTCATAACATTACAACAGTGTTCAGTTATCTCAAACACATGACCTGAATGTCCCGTATCACAAAAAAAGAAGGTAAACTTTTAAAGGGCTGTCACTTATACAGGGGGTGTTCTGTCAATTTACTTGAAAAAACAAAAATATCAGTATCTCAGATCTTGCTGACACTGTATCAGAGGTTACAAGATGATCTAAGAAGGGCTCCTGGCACATTTTTTTTTTTTTTTTTTTACAAATCTTTATTGGTTGCATAGGTATTAATAAATTTGGACATTAATTTTGAAAAAAATGCCTCATGAGCAGGCTGTGCTGAAGATCAACTTTAGCTTTATTGTTGCCACGGCAAGCATTTGCTTGTGCCATGTGCACAAGCAAATGCTGCGCCTCACAAGTGCACTGAAGAGGGTGAAAACCAGACTGTGGAGACAGCTTGGCAATGGCATGCTATCTATAGTTACATGTGTCCCCTCAAAGGACCACCAACCAGGTCAGATGAATGCAATAGCATCATAAATGAAGCCACCAGAATGTGGAGAGAGACCCATGTGAGGAACCTCCCTGCGTCCAAGAGGTTGGTGGGACAGACCATGACGACATTTCCATCAAAGCAATGGTCAACAGTGGAGGTATGACTGTCTGTTTATGTGTTTGTGTGTATGTGTGTGCTTTAATAATCCCAGTTGAGAAGGACCAAATTGTAATGGAGAACACAAAGTTTCTCTGCAGTGTCTCCCTTGAGCCTACTTCTGCTCTCATACATGGCTCCAACATCACTGAAGACACGCTTGCTACAGTGGAAGGAGGAGGACAAAAAAACTTCCTTCCAACATTGGACAGAAATGTGAATCGTGATTCACTGGGCCTCATTCACAAAACGTTTCTTAAATTGTTCTTACTTTTGTTCTTAAGAAACATGCCTACGCAAAACCAACGTAAAAAAGAAATGGTTTGACTCACAGTTAGAATCTAAAAAGCATAGGCCATAGTCTTAACTCTAAATAGATGCAGTTTATTAGCTCCAGGCGGAGGGCGCTGTCAAAAGGATTGGAGGAATAATATGGAGACTGTGCTGTCAGGTGTTCAGTCATCAGTGGAGCAGGACACTGGTTTAAGGAAATTGATTAAAATTTGCATCCCTACTACATAACTAAGTAATATTCCAAATTCAGTAACTCAACTTTAGTTAGGACAATGAGCCTTCCTGTAGCCTTTAGCCATTATGTTTGTTTGAATTGCAGTAATACTGTGTATGCCACACAGCTACATATTGCAGTGAGTACAAGGGTAATGTCTTCCTACATGTATTTACAGATATCTTGCAACTGGCGATTCATTCCAGACGATAGCCTTTAATTATCGTGTGGGAGTGTGCACAGTGAGCAGTATCGTAAAGGATGTGGCTGCAGCTATCTGGGAGTCCATGGTGAACGAGGTGATGCCTACTCCAACCCTGGAAGACTAGAGGATCATAGCCGAGGAGTTCCATCACCGCTGGAACTTCCCCAACTGCGTTGGCTCCATTTTTTTTTTTCCTTTATTTAAGCAGGAGGTCTCATTGAGCTCAAGATCTCTTTTCCAAGAGAGACCTGCTAACAACAGAACAGTTATAAAAAAAAAAGCCATGTAAGTTCATTCAAACATTACACAGCAACAATCAGCAATCGAACAAAAATCAGTGGAAACAGTTACAGTCAATGTTAGAAAAATCATGGAAGAATTTGAACTTTTCTAAAGAAACAAGACATTCTAATTTCAAAGATCTTTGCAAATCATTCCATTTGTACGGCACAGAGTATTGAAAACCATTTTTGCCAAGCTCTGTATTTACATGAGGAATATCTAAGATTAGGTAATCCTGTGACCTGGTCCCATATTTACTGGCTTTAATTATGATTAGAGAAGACAGGTAATGGGGTAATTTTCCTAGCAGAGCCTTATAAATGAACAAAATACAATGCATTTCCCTTCTTTTTGTCAAAGAAGACCATCCCACTTTTTCATACAGGACACAGTGGTTAGTATGAAATTTATCACCAGTAATAAAACGGAGAGCGCTATGGTACACTGCATCAAGTGGTTTTAACGTGGAAGGGGCAGCATGTGAATACAGAGTGTCTCCATAATCAAAGACAGACATGACTGTAGATTGTACAATAAGTTTTCTGTATTAAGTAAGGCATCGAAAAGCAGGCTTTATTTCTATACAGAAATCCCATTTTAATGTTCAGCCTGTCAGAGAGGTCTTCTACATGGGTCTTAAAGGACAGTTTAGTGTCCAGCGAAATTCCTATGTATTTATAAGAATCAATTTGGGTCCCATTTATGGCAAGCATGTCATCATCAAGGCCCCCTCCAACTTCAGCTCACTGTTCTATAACTACAAGGGGACATTTTCTATTGTCCTTTTGGCAGTTGTAGATGTACAGTACCGTTTCCGGGTGGTTGACATCGGCGGATACGGGAGAACCAGTGACGGTGGGTCACTTCACAACTCCGCTTTTGGAGAGGGCCTCCAAGATGACCTCCCACAAGATTCATTGGTTCCAGGAGCAGAGCGCAGAGGCTCAATGCCGTATGTCTTCATGGGAGATGAGGCCTTCCCCTCCGCAGGAACCTGATGCGGCCATTCCCAGGCTCCAACATCACCAGGGAGCAGAGGGTGTTCAACTACTGCCTCAGTGCCTCAGCCGTGCCAGGTTGGTTGTTGAGGATGCTTTCGGCATCCTCTCTTCCCTGTGGCGCATGTAATTGGAATCAGCCCTGGGACTACAGAGCTGTGTGTGAAGGCCACCTGTGTCCTTCACAACTTCCTGAGGGTCACAGGCAGGAGGGAGGCAGGACCACATCACCAAGTGCCAGAGGAGGGTGCTGCTGCTGTTCTCCAGGATGTTGGCAGGATGCTGGACTGAAATGATTGGGTATAGACAGTTTAAAGTTTTAGGCGATTGTATAATTTTTATGGGAGCTTCTAGTAAGGGGTTCAATGTCTGAAGTGTATTTGCTTATCCTTGAATCAAGGTATATGACCGTTGAGTTGGAATACTAAAAAAGGTAACTGCCTATATCCAATAATTGCAGTCCGGCATCTACGTAGTCGCCTTTTTCAGCTGGGATTCAGCTAGGACCTATTTTTCATTAGCTCCAAGTGTGGCTGTGGCAAACGTTAGCTAAGGGACATGACTTCAAGCTAATATGGCCAAGCGTTAGCTAACTAACACAGCCAGCACTCTAGAACAGTTAGCCATGTTAGCTCCCAGGCAGGTGCTAAAGTTCATAGCATGCATATAATCTTTAACTCACCGGGATAGGCTAAAGCTAGAGAACGTCTGGGCACTTTACGGTCTCGGCTGTATGGAATGTAAGCTGCTGTCTGTTTAAATGTACCATTTGAATGCCGATAAAGAAAATAAACATGGTCACATTGTATGAATTATTGTCCACTTACACCCGCTTCATATTACAGGTCCAGTACCATGTAAATACATATGAATTACTATTGAATTGTAGAAAATAGACACGCTTCATATTACAGGTCTGGTACTATGTAAATACATATAAACGCAAATATGTTGTTGTATGATTATTTTTTCATATTTTCACATTTTCATGTTAGTAATTAACAATGCAATAACTAAATGGTAAGTTAGTCCAGTTAGACAACAGCATCATTTAAGATCAAATAACGCAGCCATGTTACTGTGTAATAAAATTTTTTGTTAACTATTAGGAATAGTTCATATGTCTGTAAAATGAAGGGTTACCTTAAACAGTCAAGGACGCTCCCACTGCACTTCATTCAAGGAAACCATCCAGCTCTGCAAGGCTGCAGCTTCAGTTGAAGTGTCAACAAGCAAGCAAGTGTGATGGAGACACAAACCAGATGGAGACACACACAGGTTCACTACAGGAGATCTTGAGAAAGTGTTCAAAAGTGTTCAGTGGAGAATTTGGCAGTATGAAAGACTGACTGTTAAGTACTGACTGTAGAAGCAGAACTAGAGAGGCCGGTGCAAAATGGATTATTGGAACCGGTGAGTACAAGCGAATGGGCCAAGATGGAGCTCCAAAGATCTGTGGGGACTTTAAGGTCACTGTTAAAGATAACACCAACTGGTGTAATTGTTTTTCTGTCACCATTATTGCAAATTAAAGTCTAGACCTGCCCATGTATTTGCCACAGTCAGAAGTTCCTACTGATTATTCTACTGCAGGTTTGCCTTACTTCCCAAAAGTCATAGGCTCCCATTGTTTTCAAAAGTACATTAAAATAGCTCAGAGACAGACTGCTGCCTTGACAAATGTTTACATTTGAGTCATTTAATTTTTTATGTATTGTTTTTTGTCCTTGTACCTGTTCTTGTTCTGCTGTACCGGTTTGTAATAAAGATTTGTATAGTTATTAAGGGGCAGCTTATTTGAAATGAGCTACAAAACAATTGTGTGAGATACCACATTACATATCGTATCTGAGGAAATTAGATAGAAATTAGTTGGAAAATAGACAGTAATATGTTTGAGTGAAGCTGTGTGTATGAGGATGATGGGACATCTACATGCAGCTGTGCTCCATCTCTGCAGCCATCGACTCAAAATCCTTTTGGCCTACCCATTTACCAACTCTTTAGTGGGTTACTGACAAGGCTGCCGACGCTAAGCCAGGGTGTCTGCAGGTAAGTTTGTGTTGGACTCCACACTACAGTAGCATAGCCTGCAGGGTGTTTTACCCAACTGTCATTCAATCAGGAGAGACTAGGTTAAATGCGCAATGAATATTTTTATTGAATAAAACAGAAATAGAGTTTGGCGTAGCTAAAGGCCAGCTAAATGGGGGCTGGCATCAGCACCAGTTTAGAAACACAGGGTGCTGGTAGATGAAGGCCAGCTTGACAGGAAGAGCTTAGCTCGCGATTAGGTTGAAGAGAGATAGGATTGAAATGAAGAGTGAAAACCGGTTTGAGATCGAAACCACCACCAACGATATGCATGAATCACTTACCAATTTTAGGAATGGAGAGATCTTTGGGCCGATAATATAGCAGCTTGATCGGGTCGGATGTATGCGGAATATGCGGACGATGACCAGCATCCCAGTTGTTGGAGGGAAGCAGAGGAAACCCCTTGCATGGCAGCAGTGGTTGCAGCACCAATTCTGAACGAATGGCTCGAATAATTCTCCGAAGAGAGATTGCATTTTTGGAGAATCAGTTTGAAATGGTGAATAAACCAAGATCTAGACATATGGTGATGGGATGAAATTAGAAAAAGAGGAGCGGAAGGGCTAGAATGAGGTCTGACCTTTAAATACTGGAGCATAGACGTATACGGGCAAAAAGATGATTGGATGCGAGCAATGATTACAATGCTGGCACCACCGGCTTTGGAGTGTTTGAGAGAGAGACTATAGAATTCGGGATGGAATATTAAATCAGAGAATGAGACATCACTAGAGGGGTCAAAACAGTAAGAGACGTGAATTCACTGACTCTGAGGAACCTGTAAAAGGCTAACAAAAATACACAGTCGAGTAGAGAGTCTATGTAAGGAGAAAATACACCATTTCTAAGGGATGATAGCATCTGCTGAAGTATGGAAAGCGTAATAGGACACCTAGAATTGGGAATAGAAGGAGACACTTTAGAAATACCTTTAAGCAATAATTTTATTGCCGGGTTGGAGAACATACTAGGGAAAGCAGGATCATTACATCTAGCATAGAATTGAATGCCTGCCACCAGGCTGCGAATGTATGGAGGTTGAAGGTGGCGGACATCCATGCAGTAGGTGATGAAGGCGCAGACAGTGGGGATTAGAATGGGTGCAAAGGCAGACTAACAGCGAGGCAGAACGAGGCAAACATTCTCCAAGCCACATCATAGGATTTTAGCGTGGACGCTGCTAATCCATTCCTCATATAATGCTGAGCCGAATTGAGGAAATGAGCCAGAAGGGGATTTTGCGTTAGGAAAGGGTCAGAGCAGTAAACGGAGGGATTGGCACTGGAGATGGGTCGGCTTCGGGGCAGAGACTCTGGAAAGCCTGGAAATTGAAACGAGACAGGTGATCAGCAATGACATTGAAATGCCCGAGGATGTGTTTGGCTCTGATGATGAAGTTGTGAGTTACTGAAAGCCAAGTCAGGCGGCAGACGAAAGGCAAGATGGCGGGGATGACGAACGGCCTTTATTGATGATGCCGACTACTGCTGCATTATCGCAATTTACTGCTATGCGTTTCCAAGCCCAGAAATGGCCCCAGATGTGACAAGCTGCGACTATGGGATAAATCTCGAACAGAGTGGATGAATGGTCGAGACCGGAAAACTGATGAGGCCATTTCCCTGCGAACCAATGGCCTTGATAGAACCCCCCAAAACCTACGGATGGGCCGGCATCCGTAAAAAATTTAAGGGCGTCGGATGAGAAAACGATCTCATCATAGAAAAACAAGACGCCGTTCCAGTTGTCTAACAGGAGAGACCAGAAGCGTAAATCGGACCGGCACCCGTCGTTGACAGAGACTGAGTCATGGAGACCGGGGACTGATGATGCCAGATCCAGGAGTCTGGAGATGAAGGAGCGCCCTTGGGGAATAATGCGCATCGCGAAGTTTAGGTGGCCGAGTAACGACAGGAGATCTCGTTTACTTATTTGACTGGCTGACAGGAAAGGCGATGTGCGATTGTGTGGATGCGGGACAGTTTCTTGATGGGGAGAGAGGCTTTCATCTGGACACTATCTAAGGTGATGCCTAAAAACTCGAGAGAGGTAAAAGGGCCTGTGGTTTTCTCCTCCGACAGAGGAACGCCGAGACGAAGGAACTTTTCTTTAAGCTTGTTTAATGAAAAGCCGGAGGAGTCAGATGGCGGATCTATTACCAGGAAATCGTCGAGCAGGTGGAGTACGGATGGCAGTCTGGCATTGTTTAACAAAATCCAGCATAGCGCTTCTGACAAAAAATTGAAGATGCACGGGCTACTCCTGCAACCGAAAGTGAGCCTGACCGCGAAATAGAATTTAGACTCCCATTTAATGCCGAACAGAGGCCACTGAGAGGGGTGGATGGGAACGACTTTGAAAGCATCGGAGATGTCGGCTTTGGAAAGCCATGCGCTCTGACCCGCTAACTTGATTAATCGGACTGCGTTGTCGACTGATGCATAATGCAGAGAAAAAGGTTCGGGGGGAATTAGACTATTGATGCTTGGTATTGGGCCATGATGGGGAGATGACAGATCAAAAATCAGGCACTTCTTGCCTGAATATTTGCGAGTAGCTACGCCTATTGGGCTTGTGCGAAAAACGTGAAAGGGAGGAGAATCAAAGGGGCCGATTAGGTATCCTTTATTAATCTCTTTGTCTAGCAGCTGAGCAACTGTCTCGGGCTCTCTCAGGGCAGACAGGAGATTTTTTGAGATGTGAGAAACTGAGGGGGGAGAGATGACTCCCACCCTGAACCCCTGAGAGAGACCAGTGATCAGATGGTCCACAAACACTTGGTCCGGGTGGCAGGACAGTTCTGAGGCGAGAGCTGGAACGTCGACTGGGGTGGAAGGATGAATCTTCAGAATTTCTTTGAACCACCCTGGCCCTCCTTTTTGGGAAATTGCCTTGGAGGGCGGATCCGACGGGGCCACACCAAGCGGGGGGGGGCTTCCCTGCAAGTGCTACAGATGTGAAGAAAAATGCAGTTTGGGTAAGAGCATACTACGTTGAAATTATTGCAGATTGCCATGTTGTTGTGGGAATGCACCTGGCGTCCGTGGCGATCGGTCTGACCGGGGAAGAGGGGAGGGGGGGTTTGCAAGAGGGTGGAGCTGCTGGACTGGAATAGGACCTTTGGGCACAGCGGGGGTGAATGCCCCACGTCACTGCATGAAAAGCAGGTCAGCGCTTGGTGGCCGCCTACTAGCATGACTAGCAGCTCAGTGTCTAGGCGGACCAGTTTAGGTGGATGTTGGACTGGGAAATGTATAGGGCTGCCTTGCTGGAGAAAGCTTTATGATATTGATAGAATACATTCTTTCCGTATTTCAGGTTGAGATCCCCGATGAGCGCCAGATAGCCATCCAATTCTAAGCGGCGATCGGGATATACGGAGCAGATGACATCGCGGTAAATCCCGAAAGCCACTACAAACTCCCCTATTGACAGTCTCTGGACAAACGGGGATCAGCAGATTTTAATACGATAGATATGTCCTGGCCGCCTGTGATCTTCTTGCTGCATTCGGGGGATGGCAGGATGATGCTGACTAAGTTTATATCCCTACCCTGCAGAATGTGGGATCTTAGCCTGGATGAGATGTTAGCAGATAGAGGAATGTAAGGCCTACCGAGCGCTGGAGTGGGAACAGCCGATGCCAGGGTGCTCTGAGGGGCAGGCTGCACTGCTAGAGCTGGGGGTGCGGCTATTTGGGCCGGGAAGGCAGCTGGTTGAAGTGGAGGAAACATGCACGGAAACTGCGGCTGAGCTGGAACGGGGGAAGGCGCTGATGCAGGAGGATGACCGGAGTTTTCCAGCGCTTTTAGGCGCGCATCGATGGCACTGAGGGATCCGACGAGGGACTGCATGGTGGACAGCAGCGCATCCTGAATACCCGGTGGGCCAACTGGGTATGGGAGCGGATGCAGCTGATGCAGTGGGTGTCGGCGTTTTGCTGGAGCCCGGCCTGGAGAAGACTTTCGGCTCCTTTTCCGGCCTCGGGGGGCCGGATTGAACTCCACTGAATGTGAAGCCTCCCAGTGAGCACTAGACCTGATTTCAACGTTGCGGCTATGTCATAGCTCTCATATAGCCCAGGATCATTACAGCTATGTATAGACCTATTTTAGACCAAGCAGTAAATACATTATTACAATGAATAAACATCTGTAAATACCAAAAATATGCACCAGAGAAGTCCTGTAGGCTAGCCTACAAGATAATTATCTGAGCACAAGAAATAATTTCAACGTTGCGTCTATGCGTAGCTCTCATATAGCCCAGGATAATTTTGTCTATGTATAGACCTGCTTTAGACTAAGCACTAAATATATTTTTTACAATGCATGAACATCTGCAAATATTAAAAAGATGCCAGAGAAGTCCATAGGCTACAAGATAATGCTTTATTTTTGTTTTATACCCCAGATTAGTCCCAGATATTTAAAAGGTGTACACCGGAAGTAGAATATTGTGCTTTCGCGCATGCGTCTTCTTCAAGCTTGAGGCTGCAGTACAGCGAGTCAGTTGGCGGTGTGTTTTCGCGTCCGAGGATTTCGAGGACATCTGGAAATCTTCATGTTGGGGTAAATATTATTCTTTGTATCCATAAGCTGTCTACTTCATTGACTTTTCGCAATTTGTGTGACACAGTTTGAGTTGTTAATGACATGTGCGTGTTAGCAGAGAATGCTCACTAGTTTGCTAAGCTAGCTGCTATCTAGCTAGCGACCATTCTCGGCTAGCGACCAGTAACACGTGGGGTGTTCGATTTTTGAGTGACCTGCTTGCAAAAGCTCGATTTTGTTGTTCGGTTGAAACTCTGTATCATAAACTATTTGTGAAATTAATGTAAAAGCCGTCAGAGAGAATCACAGGGGTCTGCCAAGCTGCACCAAGCCGCCAAGAACTTGTACATAACTGGAAAGCAAGCTATTTACTGATTGAACCCATGGAAAGTCAGTTCTGAGCATTCATTTCAGTGTCCCCCCATGTAGCCATCAATACCAAATGTTACAAAAAATAAACTATATTCACTCAATTTATTTTTCTGAATTGCATAATCCAAACACTGTCTGCCATATATTATTGCCTCACCTGGGCTCCAAATTATAGGCTGCTCATGCATCACAAAAGGAAGAGATAACAAGCTAATTAATGCAGTTAGTTTGGGGATGTAGTGCACCTGTACTTGCACTATGCCAGAATATACACAATCGGCTGCTGAACTACCATATATGCAGGTAATGCAGCCCGCAGCAGTTTAGGGCCCACACAGGATTCTCTGTATCTCACCACAAGTTCTTGAGCACTGAGTCTACAGTATACATGCAGCCACTAAACTTTAATAGTAAGCGGTAAGTATTTATAGTACTCAATGAGCCAAGTCATCTGCTCCATGGTGTCACATACTTGCTGTCATTCATTCACCAAATAAATAACAATACAATAACATAAAACAGTTTTACATATAGTTTATTGACTCCTCTATGTTACATTTCTAAATTAAGTTTAAATAAGGATTAATGGGCGATTTGATGTTCAAAAATGTGCAAAATGTGCCCCTGCCCCGTGGAATTCTGGGTTATGGTGATTATGGACACATGCGTACTACTGCATTAGAAGAGTTAGAAGTTAGAAGAGTTAAGACAGCAAGTAAGTGTCACCGATTATGTTTTCATCTGTGTCAAGGTGCGCTGTCACCGATTATGTTTTCATCTGTTATGGTGCTCCGACACCAGATTTTGTCAAGTATAGCATGGCGGTCTGTTTTCCTAGTAATCATTTCATTTAGGCGTCAACTGTGCAGTGCATTTCGCTGTTGATGGTCATTTTAAAGCTGCGTGCTTTCACTTCTTTCATTCGCTACTGACATTACGTTATGTTACCGTAACATGACGTAATCTTATATATAACAAATCTTATACGAGAACCTGATCACAATAAATTCTGGTGAGGTCGTAACGGAACAGTTTGTACTGAAGGGAGAGGGGAGGAGGAGAGGCAGGAGGAAGGCAGGCCGCAGACTGAATAGCAAGCGGAACATTATGATGCATTGTGATGGGCAGGGCCCGCTTTGACCATCTTGCATTGGGGCCCGGCGCTGACTCGTTACACTACTGTACACAATACAATATTTGTGATATGTTTGTGTATCCGCAATCGCATCGCTAACTTGGTGATATATTCTATATTCTCTGTGTAATTACCACAATACAAATCAGATTTTACAGACCTTTACTGCCTGAAATGCACTCGCATAGACATTTTGCCCCTAAGATGGTGGCCATTTTGGAGCCCATTTGGACCCCAGTATATTTTACACTATGTTGAAGATTACCACCAAAGTCCTTCTTTCCAAAGCCAATTCTGTCAGATTTGAAATGGAATGACTCACGGATTGGGTGGGGGCTGTGAATTAGTTTCATGGAACACTGAATGCAGCAAGGTAGCCATAAAGTTTACTATTCCACTGTTTTAGTTATAGTTGCAGGATGTACTCTTCTGTTTACATTGCATCTTTATATATATATATATAAAGAAGCACATAAAGAATATATATGCAAAGAAGCACAGTCATGGCTTTCAGTTGGTTCACAGTTTCAAATTGTCTTAGATTTTGGTTTGATTTAATATGGAATAAGACGGTGGAATTGTATTTGTTGTTCAAAGGAGTGAAAATACATTGTACATGATGCTACTTTAATATACATGTCTCATGTTGTTTTGTTTTCATATTCAGATCTCCAAGTTGACAAGGATCGGGGGGAAGAATGTCCGAGACTGTACAAATAAAATGTTGGACAGGTATTTATATGCATGTACAAAGATTGCAGGTTGACTTCAGCACTATGTCTAGCATCAGTTCACCCATAATACACATATTTTTAGTCCTAGTATAGCTTTTTCCCCTCTATATTTTTATTGACAGTCACTATGGCAAGGCGAACTATGGTCTATAGTCTATGGTCTTTAGTTGACAGATATTTGTGTTTTTCTTGTGTATAAATGTTAATCTGCCAATTGGAGCCCAAGTTTTTGGTTGAATTGTTAATGTCATGACTTTCTCTTACAGAATCATGACAAATGGAGTTATGTCCATTTTTAACATTAATGGGGTTGGTCAGCGGAACAAGAGGGCCTTTAAGGAGACGGCCCTCTGCAAGAAGCACTGCATTTTTGCTGTAGAGTCAAATTTCATAACAGTAGGCGAGCCACAATTTGTGTAATGTGTTCCTAACTCTTGGTTGGCTTTGGATGATCTGAAACAAGGAATTGTCAATGCTAGAAATCAACTAGTTTGGGATATGGGATCATTCAGTCAAAAAGTAACCCTGTTTGTCTTATTACATTACAGAAGCTGTGATGACCCTACACAAAGTCCATGAAGTAGATGTGAAGTCAGCAATATCCGAACACTTGAAAAAGGCCCCAGGCCGAGCTGGCGGTAGCGGATACAGAAGGAATCCCGTCTGAACCTTTTTTTTCAAGGCACTGTCATCAATCACTGCTGTTTGATACATTCCAGGAGTTATGTTGTGATGAAGTGTTGCAATTTTTCTTCTGTAAAAACTTGTTCTACAAAAATAATGTAACACCACCAAACAACCAAATGGACCCAGAAATGCAAGGTACTACCAACAGCTGTTGTCCAGCTGTGTTAATGTTTTCGGTTGTTTTTCCTTAAAATGTTTACAATCTGCACTTTATGTTTTTTTAAAATTTATTGTTTATCTGCTTTAGTATTATTTATTTTATAATTTTAGCTTCAGCTATGATGTTACAATTTGAAACGTCTTCTTTTTTTACTTCCAAATAAAAAATAAAAGTGATGCTACAACTGTGTGCAAACTTGACTATTCTGTAGAAGTGGCAGGAAAGTTGAGACAGACAACTTCTCTCGTTGACTACACCAACTCGTGTGTCATTTATTTTTTTACCCACAGAGCAAGACAATTTACTTTGCGCTCAAAAACACAACATACGTCGAGCTGATGTCAGACTCAGGAAACCAGACTTTCTTAAAGGGGCTGTGTCTCCTTAACCCTGAGAAGCACACAATATAACTGTGTGTGTTAAACATACCCAAACCACAGATTATGGTGAATAATGTCTATAGAGTCCGCCACATACTTCCCCCCAGAATTCACCATAACAGAGAAAGTCAACGTGGAGGGGGACGGATGACCCGGCCACAACGGCTCCGCAGAGTGGGCTGGGGCGACGAGGGGCTGGGGTGCTCCTGCGGGCGCCCCAGCCCCTCGTCGCCCCAGCCCGCTCCTTCACGGAGCGATGAAACCGTTCGCACAACCTGTTGGGGTGGTACGCGGTGGTGCGGTGGAGCTTCACCCCCAGGCCCTCTGCGACTGCGTTCCAGAGCTCGGACGTAAACTGTGGGCCTTGGTCAGAGGGGAGGCCAGATCGGGTGCCGAACCGGGCAACCCAGGACCTGATGAACGCCCGGGCCACCTCGGTGGACGTCGTCGATGACAGCGGGACGGCCTCCGGCCATCGAGTG
Organism: Centroberyx gerrardi; assembly: GCF_048128805.1. NCBI lineage: Eukaryota > Metazoa > Chordata > Actinopteri > Beryciformes > Berycidae > Centroberyx > Centroberyx gerrardi. Next base: position 4,023,394 of record NC_136014.1, read on the forward strand.
GTCCTGTCCACCATGGTGAGGAGGTAAGTGAAACCGTGGGAGGGGGGAAGGGGGCCCACCAGGTCCACGTTGACGTGGTCGAACCTCCTTTCGGGCACCGGGAACTGTGCCAGGGGGGCTTTGGTGTGGCGGTGCACTTTAGAGCGCTGGCACTCCATGCAGGTGCCAGCCCAGTCTCTCACATCTTTTTTGAGCCCGTGCCAGACAAACCTGGCCGCCACCAGCTTTATAGATGGCTTTTTGCCCGGGTGGGAGAGGCCATGGACGGCGTCGAACACACACCGTCTCCACCCAGAGGGAACGACGGGCCAGGGCTGACCCAAGGAGACGTCGCACAGGAGTGTGGGGCCGGTGTAGTCGAAAACCACGTCCTCCAGCTGCAGCCCTGTGACATCCGTCCTGTAAGCCTGCACGTCCGGGTCGGCAGCCTGATCAGCTGCCATGCGAGCGTAGTCAAGTCCCAAGTGAACGGCCCCCATGATGGCCCGGGAGAGGCAGCCCACCCACTGCTCGTGCACTGCGCCGACGGCATAATCCGAAGCGTCCATGGTGATGGCGATCGGGCCGTGGGAGACGGGTGCGCCAGCATTGCACCATTAGCCAGAGCAGTCTTAGCATCCGTAAGCGCCTTGTCCCTCTCCGCGGACCAGTCCACCGCGTGTTTGGGGGCCTTGCCTTTCAGAGCCTCGTACAGGGGTCGCATGAGTCGAGCAGCTTGGGGGATAAAGCGGTGGTAAAAGTTCACCATGCCAAGGAACTCCTGCAGGGACTTGATCGTGAGCGGGCGCGAGAAATTCGTGACGGCGTCCACCTTTGACGGGAGGGGGACTGCCCCGTCTTTGGTGATGTGGTGACCAAGGAAGTCGATGGTGGACAGCCTGAACTGGCACTTGGCTGGGTTGACGATCAGCCCGTGCTGACTGAGCCGCTTGAAGAGAGTCCGAAGGTGGGACAGGTGTTCTGCTTTGGAGGTGCTGGCGGCGAGGATGTCGTCCAGATAGACGAAAAGGAAAGGCAGGTCCCGTAGCACCGAGTCCATGAGGCACTGGAAGGTCTGTGCGCCGTTCTTAAGGCCGAACGGCATGCGCAGGAACTCGAACAGTCCAAATGGGGTGATCACCGCCGTGTTGGGGACATCCAGCGGGTGGACGGGCACCTGGTGGTATCCACGAACGAGGTCCACTTTGGAAAAGATGACTTTCCCCGCCAGGTGGGCGGAAAAGTCCTGGATGTGCGTAACCGGGTAGCGGTCCGGCGTCGACATGTTGTTGAGATGGCGGTAATCGCCGCACGGGCGCCACCCGCCGTTGGGCTTCGGGGCGATGTGGAGGGGTGAAGCCCACGGGCTGTTGGAGCGGCGAATGATGCTGAGGCGCTCCATAGTCTCGAACTCCGTCCTGGCGATGGCGAGCTTGGTCGGGTCGAGGCGCCGGGCCCAGGCGTAGACCGAGGGGCCGGTGGTGGCGATGTGGTGTTCCACCCCGTGCTTGGCGGTGGATGATGAGAAGGTGGGCTGCGTGAGGTCCGGAAACTCGGCGAGAAGACGGAGAAACTCGTCCGCGGCGGAGAGCATGCTAGACAGTCTGATGGAGTCTGCTCCGCTGAGTGTACACGCGTATGAACTGAAGGTGACAGCGTCGATCAAGCGGTGGTGTTTGACATCCACCAGCAGTCCATAGGCGCATAGGAAATCCGCGCCGAGGAGGGAGACGGACACTTTTGCCGTGACAAAGTCCCAGCCAAACCGCTGTCCGCCGAAACACAGCGCCACATACCTCGTGCCGTAGGTGTGGATGGGGCTGCCGTTAGCGGCTACCATGGGGGGGCCGTATCCGCCGGCCAGGATGTCCATTCCCGATGCGGCCAGGATACTCCTCTGCGCGCCCATGTCGCACAGGAAACGCCGTCCGGAGATGGTGTCCTGAATGAACAGCAGCCTGCCTGCTCGGCCGACGCTCAGGGCCACTACTGAGCGCCGGCCCCGGCGTTTCCCGCCACGCCAAAGCTGCATGGCGATCAGCACCGCTTGGCTTTGGGCCCAAACTTTGCGTGGTAAAAACACAGGCCAGGGTCCTGCCGCCGCCGAGGAGCTGTTGCTACGGCAGCGACCATTGTGCCTCCAGGCAATGGTGAAAGAGCTGGGGCAGGAAGCAGCGCGGACGCGCAGTGTTGTTGACCAGCCAGGAAAAATTTATCAGCCTCCTCAGCCAGAGCATGGCAGTCAGTGATGGCGGTGTTGGCCAGGGCAGCCCGTACCTGGGAAGGCAGCTGTCGCAGGAACAGGTGGACGTAGAGGAAATCGGGTTTGTGCCCACCTAGGAGATTCAGCATCCTGTCCATGAGCTCAGACGGCTTGCTGTTGCCGAGGCCTTGCAGAGAGAAGAGCCGGCTAGCCCGCTCAGCGTCGGAAAGTTCAAAAGCTCTCAACAGGTGGGCTTTGAGTGTCTCATATTTATCCTGCAGCGGGGGAGTTTTGAGGAGGTTCACCACTCGGGATGCAGTCGAACTCCCGAGGGCCGACACCACGTAAAAGTATCTTGTGGCGTCTGCGGTGATCTCCCGAAGAGCGAACTGCGCTTCCGTCTGGGCGAACCAGGCCAAGGCCGACGATTCCCAGAACTCCGGTAGTTTGAGGGAAACTGCGTTAGTCGCCATGTTCATTAAGAGCTGTCACTGGAAACGTCCAGCAGACAAACGTCGGGGTCACCAGTGTAGAAGTGGCAGGAATGTGGAGACAGACAACTTCTCTCGTTGACTACACCAACTCGTGTGTCATTTATTTTTTTACCCACAGAGCAAGACAATTTACTTCGCGCTCAAAAACACAACATATGTCGAGCTGACGTCAGACTCAGGAAACCAGACTTTCTTAAAGGGACCGTGTCTCCTTAACCCTGAGAAGCACACAATATAACTGTGTGTGTTAAACATACCCAAACCACAGATTATGGTGAATAATGTCTATAGAGTCCGCCACAATTCCATGTTATTACATTAAAACATGAGCGTTGAAAATAATTTGGTTAAACGTCTAGGCTAAAACCTTATTAAATAGGGTTGAAAAGTGAAAGTTTAGTAGACGTCTACATCATAACCTAGCTGTTGTTTGAACGTCATTTAAACGTATATATAGCCGTTGAAACAACGTCCAAGCTAAGACGTAGACGTCTACTAAACTTTAACTTTTGAACCGAATTTAACCCGATTTTAGTCTAGACAGCTATGTACCTTTTAGACGTCTTTTAGACGTCTAATCAACGAAAAATTGCTCAGTGGGCTCAGTCGCTGGCGCGGAGATGCCGTCCAGGGTCATGCTGGCCAGTTCGTGCAGTTGAGAGGCCTGGAGCCCCGGTGATGGAGAAATCCCTCTCTCTGCGAGCTGAGCGAGGACTTGGGACCCGTCGGACTGAAACCCGGAGGGAATGCACTCTGCGATGCGGGTGCTTTTACGGCGAATGGAGGAGCTGATGGAGGCTGATTCTGCTGCGGCCTCATGCAGGTTTGATCCCTGAGATAGGAGCTCGTCCTCGGATTCAGACATGGCGAGCCCGCTATGAGGAAGAGAGATTGAAGAACGGTGAGACAAGCGAAACAGCTGGAATGACAGCGACTGCAAGACAGCATACACATTCGTGAGTAGCGTAATGACATGGAAAATGACGTATACTCTCGACCCTTAGATGATTGGTTCTGCGAGAAGGAGAGGGAAAATGATGGTTTGCATTGATTGGATATTGAAAGTGAGGGAATGCGTTGTATAACGGTGATTGGATAGAGAAAAGTTTGAATGAAACGAGAGAGGGGCGGAGATATGTAGTCTTCCTGATTGAAATTACGTAATACTACTAATACGTCAGCTGAACAGGCAACAACAGGTTATGTCTGTCTTCCTGTAAGGTTATACATTACAGATGAATAAACTTCTTCCCCTAATTGTCTATATTACTTGGGTTACCAAATGGACCTCTAATAAATAAATCAAATAGTTTAAAGTTCTTTCCTGGAAACTCCTATAGAAATGCAGTTTCTTAACTCCACCAAATTGACCTCTTCTATTTTCTATACCTAACATAATTTCATGGTTCTTTCTTAGAAACTCCAAAAGAAATGACCAGCTACTTATCAACTCCACCATTGAACTCTATTCCTCTATTGTCCCTATAATTAGTGCATGTCATGTTTCTTTCCAGGCAACATTCAACTAAGTATGAGTCACCTGTGTAAGTTCCTTTGCAATTGTGATGTAGTTACTTCAGTCCATTGTTTTGTCAAACCCTTGCATGAATGAATTATTGTCAGCGGCGTCATTAGGCCTGGGCGTCCAAGGCTACAGCCCCGAATATTTTATGAATAGCCCCAGATCTAAAAAAAAAAGTCAGAGCGGGCCATTTATTTTACGTGAGCCAGCTTTAAAGCCCGGCTTTGGGTGCATCGAGGTACATGCCGCGACACAAATCGAACTCACCTGTCGCTGCTTGCTACGTGTGTCTGTTTGGTAGCAGGCTCTGCCAATCTGTCATCATGTAGTTTGAGTCGAACTAAAGGAATAGCCTACGTTATGGATGATTTTAATCGGTCGGTCCTAGTCTAGGTCAGAGAAGGCAAGGTGGGCTACATACAGCCAGCCATAACAGCCAGGAAACACAATGTCAGGAAAAGACAAGAGAGGTTATGGATCTTCTTCACGTTTTCAAAAGAGTAAGAAAGGTAAGATATGTTATAGGTTAGTTTAATCAAGTGATTGATTATCCATATCTGGAAAGACAGCAAAAATCAGGCAGCTGTGTGGTGGCGAGTTGACTGACACTTGGTTGATAGCTTCATGGTTAGATGCCTACAAGCTACAACAGTTTTGTTTTTTTAGCTCAACATCTTCAATATAATATTGGATCACTGTAAACAAAATGTTACTATTTCTCTCCAGTCAGCTGGTTAGTCAGTTAGTTACTGAATCCTCCCATTCAGGTCTACTTATGTGGGCTGCTGAACATTAAATGCAAAAACGAATTCTCTTTTATATATATATATATATATATATATATATATATAGGCTATACAGTATATGTGTATATATATATATATATATATGTATATATATATATATATATATATATATTTTATATTTTTATATATATATATTTTAACTAATTCTCTTCACATGAAACATTATTTTCAATTTAAGATATTGTTTCCCTTAAACGTGAGAAAATGTTTAAAAATGTCATTTTTAATTTGTGCCTCTGTATATTTTACTATGCTGGTAGACTCCTCCAGCCATTCAGAATGGATTAGGCTTTTCATGGTGATCTTTGATGTGGCATTGAAAATATCAGCTTCCTAACGGAACGGTAACGGTTCCTCACAGGTTAAATAATTTACTTCTTAAAATGAGTTATGCTTAAAGTTAAGTTTCCATACGTAACAAACAAACCAAAGTAGCTCACTATTAGGTTGTAGTAATATAGTGATATAGGTAGTGAAATATATAGAAATATAACTTTTGATTAAATACAACTCACTGGATTACGATTGGATTGGAACTTTTTTTTTTTACATTAAAGAGACAGATGAGGAGTGAGGAGCACATACTGTATATCATATATATGGTATACAGTATACAACCTGGTATACAACCCTACTATGGTTCTGTGACTTCCTCTGGGCTGAGCCCCGGATGTTCTGAAATCCTAACAACGCCCCTGATTATTGTACCTCCATATTTTCAGTTTATGTATAAGGATATAAATTGTGAATAACATTATTTTAAACTTGACTGCTGGGAGAGATAAGTAGCCTGTGACATGTGACTGGAAGGTGCATGGTGATTGTCTCCGTCCGTTAGTTAGTTAGTTAGTTAGTTAGTTAGTTTGTTTGTTAGTTTGTTAGTCACACTGTAATGTTGACTTTGTGCCACTAGGGGGCGGCATAGACAATGAATGGGGACTCAGTGGTAAAGCAATACAGTTAAAGTTATCATAGGTAACATAATAGTCTACACACGCTACACACTTGGAGACATCAGACTGGGTTGATGTGTTGAAGTGAGAGTCAATGGAGAATCTTTGGGCAAACCTCTAACCACAAGACACTGTAGTTATTGTACAGTTGTTGGACTGTTGTACTGTTATTGCACTCATCACTGCACTACCACTGTGCCGTCAGTGTTGACTACTTATATCATATTACCACTTACCTACTGTGCAATACCATATATCACTTATCATTTAGCATTTATATTATTAATAACACTCACGCTCCTGGTGTTGTATGTTATATTGTATATTGTATTATAAATTGTATTGTAGTGTACATTGTGTAATGTACGGATTGTATTTATTGCGTATTGTAGTTCTTATATTTTGTACTGTATTGAGTAAAAACAGGACAATTACAGTTACTACATTTCAAGATATAACTTGTAAGCCTAATTCTGAGAGTAGGCAACAGAAATATATGGTCAATCTGTCCTTTCATTGTCCCATACGAAAATGCTTATACAATTTCACTCATATTTCAAGTACTATTTATATATATTCTATTATATATTTCAAGCAATCACTGACTGACCCAAGGGTGGAACTACATCACTGGTGGGGGACAACATGTTTACTATTTGCTTGTTTATATGGTGCAATAAGATCTGATGAATAGGATGATGCAAGCCCATCTGATACTTGCATGTTAGCAGGGGCATGTCTAAGGGGTGGCCAGGGCCACCCCTGAAATCTGACTGGCCACCCCAGGTGCCACCCCAAAATCCTGAGTTATGATTGGCTGATGGCCATGTTAGAGGCAGGACCATCAAACCAGTCTATTTTTTTGGGCCTTGGATGGAAGAGGATTAGGGCCACATGTAAAAATAGTATTAGAGTTCTGAGATTAATCTCAGAATTTAGAATTAGAGTTTAAAGTCAGAATCCTAAGGAAAAAAGTCTGAACTTTTTTCATAGCCTTGTGTTCAAAATTTCATCACTTCTCTGTAGAGCTTTCATACCTCCAGATAGCCGGGGACGCTGCTGTCCAATAGGTAGGCTAAACACATAAGGCAAACACCATCTCCAATAGTTGAATCCAAACAGCGATTAAAACACTTCCTTTCAACACAACAACACCGACACAGTAATGGGACCTGCCTACATCCTCCTTAAATGCCGCGCTCAGTGCCACCCTTGCTTGAGTCTGTGCCCCACCGTGGCCACCCCAGTCAAAATGGTCTGGACACACCACTGCATGTTAGGACAAGCAACTTGAAGTCACATCTGGCATGAATTGGGATCTAGTGTAAAGAGAACAATCCCATCCTGGGATTAAAGTGTATGTCCAATCTTGCATACACATACACACACACACACGGACACACTTATACAACCTACAACAAAATGTCCTGGTATCACCATCTAGAGCAGAGTAGTGTGTAAAGCAACATCACATGATTTCCTTGAAATCTGTCCTTCCTTGAAATCTGTCCAGATGTAACTTTTGGTTTTTGTCTTACTGATATGAATCCTCAACACCAACTGACAATATATTATTGAGGTATTGTGATTTAGGTGAGCTGGCAAACAGCTAGCTGGTTACTCTGTTACAGTTATATAAAACAGTTTGAATCTGTTGACAACCATAGAGTTATTAAGAGTGACATTATTCATATTTTGGGTAACTTTACATTATAATGTCATTTGCTAACCAATGAGACTGATAAATCTGACTATAATTGAGTTTGTAGCGTTCGTATTTTTACTTCCAATTCATTTGAATGAAGCCATGAAAATAGCCTGAAAACTTCCATTTAACACGTGGGTGAACAGATTCAACAGCAAATCCCGTTGACGTTTGGTCATATTTTTGAGAACATAATTTTGCCAAATAGCATTTTTATTGATAGAAGAGAACATAGCGGAGGGATACATGCCTCCGCTATGTTCTTTTCTATTGGAGAATCTGTTGTTGCCTTCTCAAGCTCTGGAATAGGGGTGGGCGGATCGATCCCAAAATATCGATACTACAGATACTACGTCTCGTTTTTGAAGATCGATTCTAGCATCAATAGGATCGATACCAGTTTCAGTTTCAGTTTCTCTCTTCTACATTGTACCCATTTCATCAAAGAGTAGAACTGTCTGTGCAAACAATGTTCCGTTGTCGTGAACACATCTCTGTCGCACGTGTGCACTCAAACAACGAACATACGCGTCGCGCACGCGCAGCGCGCCACGACGCGCACCCTGAGAACCATTGCTCTAAATGCAGGAAAGAAGAATGGTTGAGGGTAGTTTGTGCTTTTGTTTAGTTATTTGCACTTTGCTTATTTATAAAAGTTGTTAAAGTTTTAAAACATTCATTGTTCTCCACAAATAATTGTGTGCACTTTGTTTATTCACTTTTTTTTTTTCATGTTTGCACATTCAATTTACAATAATAAAACAAATATTTTTGTTATTTGCCTTTAAAAACTGTCCTGTGTTTTAACATGCATGTGATTAAGTAATTAACAGTGGAAAGCAAAAAAAACTGGCTTCATTTATTTATGTAGCACTTTTTTACAAAGTGCTACATAAATGAATGAAGCCAATTTTTTTTTGCTTTGCTTGCTACGTACATGCTTCAGTTGGGAATCAAACCCAGGTCTCACAGGTGGCAGGTAGAAATTCTACCACTCACCTTACAATGATTGCTAACCTTTGGCAAATAATTTAGTGGTCATGAAAATGTATTCAGATTTAGCCTATTGATGATGCATTTACTTCATAAATCATGACACACTGCTCTCCCCTACATGAAAGTACATAAGCCGCTTTTAATAATAAAAAGTATCGGTATCGATATCGGCGATTCTGGCCCTGTATTACTTGGTATCGGATCGAAACCAAATTTTGCGATATCGCCCACCCCTACTCTGGAAGGCTGATTTCAGGGAAATCACATGACAACGTTGGTACAGTCACTAGACAAGATCATTCTCGAATGTTCGGCCCATTTAGCCCCGCCTCTCAGCCAGCCACAGGATCCCTCGACTGCCCTCTTGCGTTATCACCAACGTCTATCGGAAAATTCAGCTCCTTGTCATGTATGACAACGCCATCTTTGACACGGTTCACGAGCTTTGTTATAGGCTACATTAGCTAGAAGCTACTATTCTGTGCCTTGGCCTACATATGCAATAGTGACTCATTGTATCATTGTAGCACAGGTTGGATCAGTAGCAAATTCAGTTCCATTGTTGAAAGTCCTTATGACTTCTGGAATGCTGTTAGTCCTGATTGGCCCACCTGTTTAATTATGCAAAGATTTATCCAAAACATGATGTGACAAGAAGAGCAGCAGGACAGATTTCAGGGAAACCATGTGACATTGCTTTACGCTACTTGGCTCTAGATGGTGATACCAGGACATTTTACAAATTGTAAGTGTGTGCATGTGTGTGTGTGTGTGTGTGTGTGTGTGTGTGTATGCAAGATAGAACTGCAAGTAACTGATAAATAAGGATGGGATTAAAGTAATTATATCACAAAACATGGAAAATAAAATGTTAAAGAATGGAAAAAAAAACTACAGTAAAAAAACCTGTATATATCCAGACACATACATAGGCATAATTTTCATTTCAACTTTGGGGGAGACATCACTCGTGAGAACTGCCGCCACAACTCGCTACAATTATGGTCATACACCAAAATGAATGGTATATATTTCTTTTTTTGTGATCAATGGTTTTTTAATGATTTATAACATAAAAAAGGATCAACAGAACACTTTTGCTTGGTATAGCTTAGTACATAGTCGTAGACATTACACTTTCCCCAAGGATTATTTAAGGTGACAGTATGCAATATTTAAGATATACATACATTAAACAAAGCAGACAAAAAATAAAATATTAGTGAGGCAAGACTGAAGAAAAGGCAAACACATGAGAGGAGCTAATGTCAAACATAGGGGAGTGTTTCCAGCTGACCCATCAGTTTTCCAGAAGTCCATTACTTTTGGACATTCCCATATCATATATACATTGAACCCCTTGAGCACTCAAGGAGAAGCCAGGCCAACCATAATTTATACCATTACTTTATTAGACAGGTTAAGATAGCGAACAACACGTTTCCACAAAGCTTCAAATAGTCTAGTAGCAAATTTTACACTATTAAACTACTATTTCAGTTACAAAGATGGATAATGTGAAAATGACAATGATATTTCTGTCTGATTACAAGTTAAATTCACTTGAACACATTGTTTTATCACTCGCATTGGGCTGAAAATAAGCCAGAATGTCTAGTTTCTTCTTTCCCGACATTTTCACAACACAACTTGTCAGCTCCACTGCTCAGATTAAACTGTATGTGTTTGTCATTTGATTGTGCGTTTGTTTAATGTTGCCCTGCTTCCCGGTTGGGTGGAGTTTTCCGTTTTTAAGCACTGTGATTGGCCCAATGGTCCAAACACCATCCAGCCGGCAAACCTTGGTGCAACAAACTGAACCAGTTGTTTAAGCCCCCAAAACTTGTATAATAACCGGTACTGCTCTGTTTTTTTTTTTTTCCAGAAGTGGAATGTCCCGTCGTCAAATAAACCTGAGGGGGGAGAGATGTCTTCAGCCAGTTCCACTGAGCTGGACCCCCAAAAGTAGGTTCATATAATCACATGAACCAAACAGACAGTATGTTGGCTACCTAGAATATTAGAGCTCTCAGTAGCAAGCAGACATGCAACTTGCATCTTATAATATCACTGGAAAACACCATTTTTATAATTTTTATTTTTTACATGTTAATTAAATTCATTTTGACATTTCTGTTTTTCAGGAAAAGGGTCAAGCTGAAGGAGGAGCATCCCTTTGGCCCTACTTTAGAAGTTTATGAAAAAAAGTATATACGAAAAAAAAAAAAATCAAGATTTACATGCTGTTGTAAATTAAAAAGAAAAACTATTTTACACATTTGTAAAAAATGTAGAAACGGGTTGAACAAGGTTAAGCAAAACAGATTAAAACACCATTGGAGAAAAATAACAAACTGTAAAGACAAAATAACACTTTTTAATCGTATAATGAAAAGGCCTTCGGTGTTTGATTTTGAAAAAAAGTATATACGAAAAAAAAAAAAATCAAGATTTACACGCTGTTGTAAATTAAAAAGAAAAACTATTTTACACATTTGTAAAAAATGTAGAAACGGGTTGAACAAGGTTAAGCAAAACAGATTAAAACGCCGTTGGAGAAAAATAATAAACTGTAAAGACAAAATAACACTTTTTAATCGTATAATGAAAAGGCCTTCGGTGTTTGATTTTGATGTTGTTGCGGAACTACTGGAGCTACACATGGAAATTCGAGCTATGGAAGAACAGAAAAAGGACAGCCAATATGCATATGCTGTTGTAATCAAGAAAAACAATCGTGGAAAGATTTTTCCACATGTTAAACCTTTAAAAAACAAACAAAAAAACACAATGACACACTGTGAAGAAATTCTAATAGAACAAATTGCTGCATATATTCAAGGTTCAATATGCAAGGTAAATAAATATGTTATTATTTTTACAAACAATAGCCCATGTTTAAAAGGTCGAAAAAACATTGCCCCTTGCATGTTAAAACTTTTAGATAAGGCCTGTGAGTGGTACAATAAATATGGAATTATCACTGTTGTGGCCTTCACAAAGTTTTGGGGATTAACTGGTCCAAACTTTTTTAATGATTTAACTTGTGATATCAGTGATTTTTATCCAAATTTGGATGAATGCAAAATCCATTTCAAATTGGACCATACAGAGTTATGCAAAAATTTTAAAAAGAGTAAAATATTTGAGATACTCAAAAGTGTAGACAATGAAAAACAACAAGTAAACAAGTACATTTCATCGGTTCGTAAAAAGCTTTTGAGACTGGCAAAAGAGAGTTCTGACAGACTGTACAAGGAACATTTGGACAGTGCAAACAAGACGATCGCTTCCTTCACATCTCTCCAACAAGTGCCTGATCAAGTTATTGGAAAATTACTGAGCGGGTGGGATGAAATGGTTAAAAAGTGTTTGATGACAACCATTAAAGAAAAAGAAGTTGCAGAATTCAATAGAAAGGTAGTTCAAGTTTTTTTGAATGAATTGAAGTCATCCTGGGAAAGCAAATGCCCCCTATTCCTTTACCATATTCCTCCTGTCTGATGAACTGTTTGTTTGCCAGTCCTGTTGAGAGAGAGATCCACACACATTTTGGTATATAATATAATAGTATCGATAATAGTTGACAGCTAAATTTGTTAAGTAGAACTGACTTTCCCGGCAGGTTGAAGCAATGTAGTCCTTCATGGGCTCGTTGGTTTGTTGTTTTAGTTTGTTGTTTTTGTGCAAAACAGCAATTAGAGCAATTGCTCGGGTACACTTCCATGACGGTCAGGTGGGGATCAGCATGCTGGGACCTAACCGCGTCACTGGGCTCTGTGTTTAAAACACCCGTTGCAGTTTTGCATGAAGACTAGGGTTGAGAGAGCAAGTTAGTTTTGGGGTAGGTAGTCAGCCAGGGGAAAGTCATTCTATTTTGTAGGCTGTCATTTTCTGTCCTGAGTAACACCAGGGTCGGGTAAACCTGTGTTGTCTAGGCCTAAATGGTAATTTAATTTAATTTTAATTTAAAAAATGTTTTATTGTAGAGCAGTTTTTAACTGTGTTGAAAAGTGTCCTATAAATAATTTAATATAATATAATATAATATAATATAATATAATATAATATAATTTAATATAATATAATATTATATTATATAATTAATAATATATAATGTATATGCTATGGACCCTTTGTGAGTCCGAAATAAAGTTTGAATTGAATTGAATTGAATATATGATATTGGTATTATTAATAATAATATTTCTTAACATTTTAACCCACCGATCGAAATCAATTTTAGCGGTTCTATTTGTTTAATACTATTTTATCACAGCTCCATTGGTTTTACGAGATTTCCCAATTGGGTTTTCTTTTTATTGGACTATATTCTGCCAGCTTGATAGCCAAGCCGCCCCGGCTATTTGCTTGGCTAGGCTCGCCTTTAGCCTGAGGCCAAGCTGAACAAAGTTAACTTCAACTATGCCCTGTGAGGACTGTAGCCAAATATGCGGCCCCCTCTCCGGGCAATGACCTCCTCTTCCCGCCATAAGATGGTGAAGGAGGCCGTGATCCGACATTCTGGAGGTCTTCCTCGCTCCGAGCCAGCAGGAATTCACTCCCCTCCCAAGAGTGATGCCACCTTCTCGCCACAGCACTTTCCACAGCGTCCGGCCTCGCTACACGGTAGTCGTTGCTGCTCCCTCATCACAGCCTCAGCCAACAACCCTCATCATCGGGGACTCCATCATCGGGGACTCCATCATTAGGGACGTCAAGTCCAGATCGGCAGTGACCCAGTGCCTTCCTGGAGCTAAGGTAACTGATGTTATCACCGAACTTACTGGCCTACTAACTCTATACCCCTCTGTATGTACGGTCGTCATTCACGCTGGCACTAATGTCATCCCACGTCGACAATCTGAACTATTGAAACGGGATTTTTATCTTTTTTATAACGCACTAAAGTCCAGTGGAAAGGATATTTTTATCTCTGGCCCCCTACCGACAATCAATCGGGGCTATGGGCGTTTTAGCAGACTGCTTAGCCTCCACAGTTGGCTTCAATCCCAATGCACTCGTCTGAATTATGGTTTTATTGATACTTTTATTTTTTTCTGGGAACGGTCTGCTCTTTTCAAAAGAGATTGTCTCCACCCTAACCGCCGTGGCTCACAAATGTTGGCTGTAACATATTTTATTCAACCACATACAGCCATCACTCTGCCTCCCGTGACCACCTTGTGGCAATTAACAGTGGGGGGATGTCCCCAGGGGCCAAGTAACTATAACTTTGGTTCCGGGTCAAAATTAGAATATCCCAGAGTGCTTGGTCTATCAAATAACAGTCCCATTGATAATTTCTCCCCCACCAACATTCCTGTTATTACCAGGGAAAGACTTAATTTAGTGAAGCCGTGCATCAGTTCCAGAGGCGTCAACTCTCAGAATCTTTTATCAATTGTCTGCACTTCACTCTCAGATAAGAAGAGATCTTACACTCCCACCTCCGACCTAGTGGTCAGGTTTGGACTTTTGAATGTTAGAGTTTTCAGTGTTAGGACTCTCACCCTGACCTCAAGTAAGACATTCTACGACATGTGTACGATGTGTATCAACCCCTTGTCTCACAGTCAAAACATTGATCAATGATCCTCTTTTTTCAGTGCTGCTGACAAGTTCATTGTGTGCCAATATATTTTTTGTTTGGGTTATACTAAGTGTTGACACTTGTAATATAATTTGTAATATATTTCTCGTAGGTAAGAAAACAGGTCAGAAACATGCCTGTCTGCAATTTGTTGCTGAGTGGGGCCATCCAATATATGGGTTGCTTGGCTACCCGAACCATCAGGATGCTGAAACTGTTTGGGCTTCAGTGCATCAGTGCCAGCACCTACTTCTGCCATCAGCGCCATTACACCATCCCCACCATCATGCAGACCTGGCAGAGTGAGCAGGCCGGGATCATCACAGAGCTGAAGGAGATGGAGGGGAGGACTAATCCTCTCTGGTGACTGCAGGTAAGACACTATAGGCCTATCATTCAGATAGCAAGCAGGTCAAAACAATATAGCACAACACAAAGCAAATATTGATAGTGTAATTTATCTATTTTCCATGCTATAATGCCTAAATCAGATCATTTTTGATATCCCTAGGTCTGACTCTCCTGGCCATTGTGCTAAATATGGCACTTACTCTCTGATAGAGGGCAAGTGAACAAAGTTTTGGACCTTCAGCTTGTCCAGGTCAGTCTAACCAAAGACACTATTCATAAAGTTATGCATTTGTCTGATGTAATGTCAGTGAGTGAAATTATTGAATAATGTGCTTTACAGAGCTCAGAGGTCCCAAGCAGCACCTGGTGTGAGCTGGAGGATCTGAAGCACAGGAGGAGCAAGGCATGCAAGTGTTAGTCATCATCACCGACAGAAATCGCCAGGTAAACACACAAACACACACACACACACACACACACACACACACAATCTCTGCATACAATTTTCACAGCAAACCCACATTTTCTTACATTGTACTCCAAACTGTAGGTTGCCAAGCGGGTGTGGGAGGACTTGTGTCCAGGAGGAACAGACCATTTCTTTGACGTCTAGCACATTGGTAAAAGTACGTTTCTTTATGTTGGTAGTTCAGTTTAGGTTTCCAGTATTAGAATGACAACATTTCTTTTTTAACATTTTGTTTCTGTTCTGAAACAGGCCTAGGTAAGGCATTGGATGCTGCTGCAAAGGAGAGGGAGTGTGAGGACCTGAAGCTGTGGAGGCCAGCAATCATTAACCACCTGTACTGGACTGCAGCTTCCACCCCAAATGGAGACCCAAATGGGATGGAGGCCAAGTGGCGAAGCATGGTGAACCATGTGCAGGACATCCATGAACATGGCACTCCTGCATTCCCCACCTGCGCACATCCACGTCTGGAGGGAGAAGCACGGGACAAGCAGTGGCTGGAACCAGGTACAGTATACAGATTACAATATATGGACCTGCATCATCTCGTATTTATTCACCATGTGTGACAAATGCTGTATATGTTGACAATTCTAATGGCTAATTCTAATAATGTAACGATGCTGAACAAAGTATTTGTTTATGCAGGATCAACAGTAGCTGTCAAACTGGAGAGCCTAGCTACCCGAACAGCATTGGTGAAGGACTCTTCACCATCCTCCGCTTTGCACCAAAGCACACTGGGTTCTCCTTCCTTGGCATGTACAGCAGGTAACTTCAGTCAAACAACCTAATTTTGTTGTGTTGTGTATAGTGCTAAGGCTACTCTGCCACCCTGTGGCTAAAAGTTGGAAGCAGTAATTCTGTATTCAAATGATTCACTCAGTCAGTACTCCCATTCCTATTGATTGAGTTAATTATTTGAATACAGAAATATTGCTTCCTATCAGTGGGCAAAAAAAGTGTAGCCTTAGCACTATGCACAACACAACAAAAAAGGTTCTACACATGTGCTGTTTCCTTTGGATTTATTCACATCCATATAGTGGTTCCATTGGTGAATTTCATAATTTACTTTGTCTACAGGCTCCTCTTGGCAGCCTTGCATTATAATCACAATAGCAGCCGAGA
This sequence comes from Centroberyx gerrardi, assembly GCF_048128805.1. Lineage (NCBI taxonomy): Eukaryota > Metazoa > Chordata > Actinopteri > Beryciformes > Berycidae > Centroberyx > Centroberyx gerrardi. The sequence goes on from NC_136014.1 coordinate 4,039,596, forward strand.
GGTAGCTACCACCAATGCTGGGGAGGCGCGCTATGCGGTACGCTACCCAAGGTTCTGTAAGGGTGGTTGGGTAGTCCGCCCTATCAAGGAGAAGCCATCATACGGTTAGCAATTTCAATCTTCAAATGTGATTTATGTTCCACATGAATAGACAATAAATATTTACATAAAACTATTACCAAAAATATTTACAATCATAATAAATGTTTACACACCCAAATATATACGAAAAATACCAATAAATATCCTACATCAATAAATACATTCAAACAGTACAACAAACTCCCCCTCTATCCTCTTCCCGCTTGCTGTAACCCTCCCGGAACTAATAATAGGTACGCAGGTCCCCGGGGAATTCTTCTGCCCAAACACCCTGGGAGAAGTTACAATGTGTGTTTATTTAACCTGTGTACCAATATATGCAAATCTGTGCATCAATTAACCTATTTCATCTAGCAATATTATTTACTATTCACGAGAGAACCAGTAACGGTGACCCGTCGTTACAGTGCTATTTACAGCTTCACTAAAATGTGAATGTTTGTCAATGTTACATATAAAAGGAAAAGCTATGTTTTTGACAGCAATGTGAAGATGTCTGTTTGGGTTTAGATATCTGGTGATGAGCACGTTTAGCTTAGCTGTTAGCCTTAATACACGGTCCTTCACTAGTTTTGACCTTAGTGGCTCCGTAGTCCAGCAGTTTTGCTGTACTTTATTTACAAACTGTGTTGCAGTTTCTGTCACCCTCTAGTGGTCAGAAAATCGCTTAGTGCAGCTTTAAGGCTGCAGTGCTGAAAGCTTACGAGTCGGTACCGGAATCTGAGGAGAATTGACAGGAAATCACATGTTGAACTTGCACGTGAGTTGACCACCTTGTTCAACCGGCGGTGCATGGCTTCTGGGGTTAAAACTTTTGAGGATGTGAAAGATCTGGTCCTAGAACAGTTCAAGGAGATTCTCCCTGATCGTGTAGCCATATATCTACATGAGCGTAAGGTAAAAACAGTGTCTGAAGCTGGGGTACTTACAGACGAGTGCCACGGTGTCAACTGCTGCATCATCTCTCTCTCCATCCCAGTCCCCTTCTCCTTCTCTCTCTGTCGCTCCCTCTGTCTCCTCTTCCCCTTCCTCCTATAGTGGACTATATAGTATGTCTGCCATTTAGTACTAGTGTACGAATTCTCAACGGTTGCACTATTCATCTCATTTTTAAATTTATGTATTAGATTACAGATTTCATTTAAAAACTGGTCATCAAACACTGGAGGATTAGTATACATAGAGATTACTAAAATCTGCTCTGTTTCAAATGTAGATTTACCATTTTCCATTGTAATCTCCATAGGAATTATCTTATTTCTTTTGGGACCCATCTTTTCTTCTCTCCTTCTGATCCTTACACATCCTTAGAAATGTTTTCCCTGCTAATCGCAGGTCAGACCACAATTTTTTTTTAACTCATTGTTCCAATACGGTTTCTTTGTTTTGTTTTGTTTTTTTAAGGCTTCTTGAAACTATTAACATTCTTTGCTGCTCCATACTTATCCATTTCTTTGTACAGCACATCACAAAGAAGGTCATAACAGCTCTAAAAGGGCCTTACAGAACAATGCAGAGGAAAGAAAGTTAACGGGACAATCCCTGGGTCGTTTCTTAGACCGACATTGAGGGCCAGTATTGGGGTCATTATCAGAGGGATCATCAACAGAGAGTGGTCGGGTAGTCTGCCACCTATCAAATTAAGGCATTGAAGGCCTATATTTTCCACCAAATCAGAGAGTGTATAGACTTTAAATTCTAGACATTTGAAATTGGTCTGTGGTGTCAAAATATAGTCAACAACAGCTTTGCCCCTAGGGGAGATACAGGTAAAATTATCATTCTGCGGGTTTAGTCTCCCACTGAGCACACAAAAGTGTTCTTTAAGAATTCAAAGTCTTCCCATGTTTATTTACAACTGTATCAAGATTGATCCTTGTGGAAATGTCATCATGGTCAATACAATCTTTCAAGTCGGAGATAATCGACTCATAAGTAAATAGTCTGCATCCAGAGAATACATTAACACCAGTAAGTGACTAAATAAACAACGGTGGAAGGTTTTGTCCTGGGGAGGAGAATAGGAGTGAAAGGCATCATTAAACATTTCAATAGATGAACTGAGAACAAATTTGAAGGGAGGTTAAAGGCCTATTTCACTGCTGTGAATATGATGATTTATTAAAACTAGGTCACCCATATAGTAGAAATGAGCAATTATTTTTGAAATTGGAGCCCTATGACCAGAGAAAACTGAGAAAATGGCTGTAGATTCCCCATATCGCTCTTAAGGGGGAATCCTACAACAACCAGAATGCATTGCGAGCGTCACTGACTCTGACGGTGTGTTCATGGCCAGTGTAGCACCAAAGACAAAGTTAGCAGAGACAAAGTAGCAATATATCTCTTTACTGAGGCTTATTTTCATTTACAAAACATTTTTCCTCATCGTCTGGATAAATCACACCCGTTTTCAAAGGATCAAAAAACAAACCAGCGCGCTGGAGTCAGTTACGTTATGTGGATCAACTTACCGAGTGCTGAACGGTGCCGCCGGATGTAGCCACAAGTTACAGGTAAAGTTAACACAGTTGCTGTTGGCTGTTCTGTATTCAGAGTTGGCAAAGTCCGATATAATATTCTGTCAGAAAACAAAGTCAGGTTCACCAAAGCACTGTGAAGTTTGTTGCAGCGCGGAGTATTCTGTCTGTCCCCCTGACGATCATCACCGGGCGTTCACAGGTGTTCAGCCTCCCCCGGCTGCAGGCGCGTCTCTCTCGGCTGACGCTGTTACAGCTCCCGTGGTCGCCCTCTCCTCCACACTCTGTTTTGTCTGATTCCACAGCACTATATTCGGCCTCATAAGTTGTAATAATGGCGCCACATCTCTGCTCCGACATTATATTGTAAAGCTAGTTGTTTTTTTGTGTTAGATTCAGCTCTTCTGGATGAATCACGGAGAAACTTAGCAGCTTAGCTTAGCTTAGCTGCGGCTGAAACGTCGCTCCGGTCCGGTGGTCGCTTCCTCTTGCAGACTCTGTTGTGTCTGATTCAACAGCGCGATATTCGGCCTTGTATCATGAAACTAGTTTTCTTCCAAATATATTGATATTTTAAAGTATTTAGTAGTATGATATTTTAGTGTCTGCTTTTCCCTATCGCTAGCATAGCATGGGACGGGAGTGTTTTGGGAGACCCACATTTTACCGTCCTTGAAGGCACCACTACAGAAAATGCGGAAACGTAGTTTGTGGTCTAAGGCCGATCTCCAAAGTCCGCCGGATGACGCGTTTTGCGTCACCCAGCGGACTTTTGCCGGCAAATGAGCGGGGAGCTCTGGGTGCAGGCAACATGGAGGGAAGTTAAGTATTGTTCATTTGCATATACTACCCATATTGTAATGATATAATGCTGGTTGAAAATCGGCAAAGTTTCCCTTTAAAGGTGATTGAAACCACAGGTTGTAAAACTACTAAGAGGCGAGAAAAGAGAAACCATAGCAGTGCCACGCTCCTTTAGTGATGAATCTGACCAGGTTTGCCAGGGTTATCTAAGCTTCCAAGTAAAAACATGTGAGGCCACCATAGAGCTCAACAGTGACCGCCCACTTTTTGAACGGCTCCGGTTCCAGGAAGTGAATTTCCCATTCATTCCTCCATTGACGTTTCAGAAAATCCTTATATAAAGAGTTTTAAGCCTGGAACTAAGCCAACCAACTACGAGATGAATCGTGACCATAAAACATTTGATTTGGAGCAAAATAAAAATTGGAAACGGAAAAAAAGGCAAAGGTACAAGACTGTGTACATAATTATTTTAAGAGTGAAGGAACTACTCATCCCATAAACCATTGTGAATCCCATAATCCATTGCGAATGATACCTTTTCCAAAGACCTTTTCCAACCTAATGATAGTTTAGTGCGCTTCTTGAATTTAACCTTTGTCATTATTATAGTGTTTGATGATAACGACATGATTAGTACGACTCATGTAGTTTCATGTAGACTCATGTTAGCTAATGTTAGCTACCTAACTAGGCAGCCTACAAAACTCACCACAACCCTGTATGTCTTGTCTTTCATACTGGCCCTGACAGAACCCACAAGCTGGCCCTCACAAACACTACACTCCAGTACATGGCCTGACTTGTAGTGATTTTCACCCCTTTGGACACTCTTGTCCTCATCTCTAAAAAAACGCAGCATGTCAGAAAGGGAAATCATGGTTGCTCTGTGGTAAATGTAACGTAAACGATCGTAGAGTTCACAGCCGACATGACGTTCGCGGGTGCGGTAAACATTTCCATGGTAACAGCGAGCTCCACCAATCAGAGACGTCACTGTTACACTTTAGGATTGTGGGTAGTGTAGTACTTCTCCATGACATCGCGAATAAACCATGTTTTTCTTAAAACAAGGTTGATATCATACGGACTTGTGGCTTCTACAGGAGCATATACCATCGTTTCACAATCTCATAGCTCGTGGTAAGTCTACCTTGGATGGTTACGACATTATGGCTAATAATCAAAATCCTTGATTCAGAATATGAATGGGATTTTCTCTTCCGGAACCTCACTGTTGAGCTCTATTGAGGTGCTACAAGCGAAAGCCAAATATTTGGGGAAGTAGAACCAAGGACGAGAATGGGGTGATTCTGGAGGGTTTCCTTGATAGTTCTAGTTTGGTAGTTCTGAATGATGGTACAGGCCAACCAGGTTTCAGATGGGACAAGAAGAAAAATCATCAGCAAAATTAGCTAAGTCTCAGGAATGCGATCTCCTGCAATAGATACACGCCGAGAAGTGATCGTTTCTAAGGAATTAGATAAAATACCTCGACCATGGGTGTGACAGAGATATATAGAAGACCGACAATGCCAGTTTTTGAAGATGGAGACAGTGTGGCAGTGTTGCCACTGCCACACTGTCTCCATCTTCAAAAAGGCCAAAGGAGACGTGTGTGAGGGCATTCCAGGCTGCACATAGAAAGATAGTTAGAGAATGTTTAAATGAGGACAAAGTAAACTAGAGTTTGGCGATGATAATGAGGATGTAGCAAATACAGGAGAGATGGATTAAGTTATGCAATGTTCTGCCATCTGGGGGGGCTGGTGATTGAAGAGGTGTTGGCTCTTAATGGAAGTTGGGAGACTCCCTAAAGAATGGAAACATGCAGTGTCTCCTATTGTAAAGCCAGGAAAAGAGGCGACTATATCCAGGTTCTTACCGCTCAGTATCGCCCTCACATCCGTGCTGTGCAAAATGAGAGGATGGTAACTGACAGATTGGTGCATATGGAGGGGTTTCTTGTCTCCTTGTCAGAAAGGCTTTAAAATAGGCCACTCAACAATGGAGTCTGTATTACTATTAAGAGATACTGGAGATCAAAAAAGAATGTGCGCACTATAAAAGGTAAAAACCTCAAAAACAAATTGTACAAACAGAAAATGTTTCATTCGTTTTCTTTTGTTTTTCGCACCCTTTTTTTCACCTTGTCACCATGTAAACTTTTTGTTTTTTACCTTTATTAGTGTGCAAATTCTTTTTGATCTTCCATGCTCTGAATTTTTGAATTGACACACCTGAGACATTTTTAGTTTTTTTGGACTTGACAAAAAGAGCACAGACATTTTCACTTATTAGATAAGAAAAGTAATAGCAAATAGGGAAACAATAATAGCTGCATTTTAAGGCATAGAACAAGCATGTGATATGAATTAGTGGAAATCAATGGGGGCTTGGGGCAAAACTGCCCGTGAAACTATATAAAATACATGTGAAATTAAAAATGAGGGGGTAAAAAATACCCTCGATAATTAGAAGCAGCCAACCCTTTTTTGCATCTCACCCTGTTGTGACGCTGTTGTCAGTCACCGTGGTAATTCGTGGAGCCTATGACCGGGAGGTTCTTTCCAGTGCATTCTGGGCAAGAAAAATGGTGTGGTTTTGATCAGAAAACAACAGAGTATGCAACCTGAATCAGTAGAAAATTTTGGCACCGCACAGCTAGCAGTAGAAGAAAATGCTGACCCCACCCAAACCACTGCGTCAACAAAAAATAAAACTATGAATAAATAAAAAAACGTAACAATGGAGGATGGATTGTTTGGGTACAGAAATTGGAAAGTGGCATCGTCCTCTTATGTAAGGCCTGCTGCCAGTTTCCAGAAGTGGAAACGAAATTAAAACAAATCTTAGTGGTACCAATTGAATGTTTATATGGACAGAATAGGAAAGCACCCAGCTGGCAAATGTGAGTGCCAGAGAAAAAGACGTGTTATGCTTCATTGTAACAAGTATAACAGAAACAGCTTTTTGAGTGCCTACAATAACTGGGAGTCACTTCATACTCCTTAAGGACCCTGCTAAAGTAAACATCAAGACAAATTAGAATACAGAGTAGTAAGTCTCTCCCTCGGATATAGGCTGCGGTGATCCCATCAAAACAGAATCAATAGAATGGCCACGTCTTCATGGATTATGTGAGAGTTATGATTCCATCAACCTGAGGATGGCAACAATACGCCACTGTGGTGTCTAATCTACTGGAAATTTTAAATAGCAGCAGTAGCGACAGTGCCTGCACCATGGTTGATTGCATCTCCAATCTCCAATGGTTGATCTGTTTATGCTGGAGCTAAAAAAAAGACAGAAAGGGACGAAAAAGATTTGGCAACAATTTCTTGTAACCATATTCAAGCAAATTACTCTGATTTCATAGATATTACACAGATGGGTCAAAGAATCCAGAAATGGAGACTACAGAATCTGCTTTTGTAGTTCCAGTCAAAAAGTTGGCATTGTTTTCAAACATCCATCCAATTTTTGAGTGTTTACACAGTGGCGAGTATTGCTTTAAGAAGCACTGCGGGGATGTGAATGCCGTCATTATTTTATCAGAGGAAGATCTGTTTTTCTGAGGAATGATAGCACAGATCAAGTCATTATGAGAAGATTAAGACTGGGACGCTGTGGTTTGGCATGGTTGTTTGCTCGCATTGGAAAGCACAAAGACGGACTGTGAAAGCTGTGGGGAGGCAGAGATGGTTCATCACATCGTTATAGAATGCTTGGCAGATAGAGAAGAGAGCAAGACTGTTTTGTGAATTGTCAGAAGTGGGTTTATCATCTTTTACAAAGATTTTTTTTTTTTTTTTAATCAGTATGCTTGTCTTTTCTACGGGCCTGAACCGGGGTGTGAGCTCTGGAACGGGAGTATAAGAAGACTGTGTAATACTCAAAACAAACTGTGGGCGGCAGCAGCACTCCAACAGGTGTCAAGCCTGCCGAAAGGCCACAGGAAGAAGAAGCCAAACGGCGAAGGTAAAGAAGACGAAGAAGAAGAGATAGCAAGAGAGCGAGAGGTTGCCAGTCGAGCAGTAGTGAGTGAGAGAAAACAATGCCGTGGTGTGCCGTGCCGGGTTGTTCAAATTACAAAAAAGCCGCCGAAGAGGGCGTTATATTCCACACGTTACCGTCGACAGATCTGCCGAGGTGCAAGCTGTGGCTAGCTGCCATCAAAAACGACAGATACCCTGTGACTACACCTGCGGGAAAGTACACCAACATCAGGGTATGCAGCCAGCACTTCGTTCAGGGGGATTACAAGCGGGACATGCGGGCGGACCTGCTCGGTGAGCGGCCGCGGAGGCAGCTGAGCGAAACGGCGGTGCCCAGCGTCTTCCCCTTTCCGGTCAGACAAAAGCAAAAAAGGCGAAAGCCAACGCCGAAATCGGCACAGGAGAAGAGGAGTCGCGCGGAGGTATGTCGCGCACCAACCAGCTGCCTTGCTAGTACAGAAGAGTCACTGTACTCACACTAACTCCATAAATGTCAGTAAATATCACCGGTATGTTTCAATTCAATACATTAATAGGAAGATAGCTAAAAGAAAAACCCCATTTGTCACGACACCAGAAACCCCAGTCGTCCTGGTCCTCCTCCCAGTCCACACAAGTGGTGTGGAACCAGTGGTAGGTGACACACTGGACCAAGACACCAGGCCAGGGCCAGGCTGCTCACACTGGCCACACTGCCACATCTTTTTGACAGCCGCCCCCTGTTGGGAGTGGTGTGACCTGCACAGACAAGAAATGAGGTATTAGAGCACTGCTTGGATGAAAACTGATGATCATGTCAATGTAGTAACACCATATAACATGTTACCAGTGGTTGTCAGTGGTTGACAACATAAATGAAGGTCCAGGAAGGCAGGCGGCTTTCTAAATGAAGAGACATGTTATGGTAGTTTGTGCTGTTTGTAACACTGTTAACTGAACCCTTCCGAAATTAAAACTACTGATTGGCATACATTACACTGGCCTATCCTAATCAACAAAATATTGGACCTAAGACTGATTTGAAGTAGTTAGGGAGAGAAACTGGCAATACTCTACATCAGGGATAGGCAGTCATGTGCCATGGAGGGCAGAGTGTCTGCAGGCTTTCATCCCAACCAAACACTGAATGTCACTGATCAGTTTCTCCTCTCTGGTTGAAGGTGTTCTAATCAGTGACATCAGCTGGTATTTAGTTGGAATGAAAACCTGCAGACTCTCGGCTCTCCAAGGCACATGGTCGCCCATGCCTGCTCCACATGAGGACACCGTTGCCCAAAATGGAATTTAAATGTTTGCACTTCTTACATGTATTTATGAAATGCAGGGTTCCCGCAGGTCCTTGAAAAGTCTGAAAAAGTCTTAAAATAAATTCTTGAAATTTAAGGTCATAAAAACTATTGAGTTGTCCTTTTTCTTATACCTCCCTTTTTATTTTATTTTGGTTTTTAAATTGGTCTTAAATTCAATTCCAGGAGGCATTAAAAATGTCTTAAAAAGTCTTAAGTTTGGCTTTCTGAAACCTGCAGCATCCCTGGAAATATATAATTATGATATTTATGAAATGTGATATTTAGCATGTTTGATTTCACATCACTTGCGGCAAAAGAAAGGAAATCACGTCGGAGAGTATGTGCCGGAATTGGCCACAGTTCCACTAACTTTGCTAGCCTGCCCTGGATCTGCCTAGATTGAGGACTGAAAATATGCAGGATCACTGAATACCCCCTTCCTCTCAATCATCTACCCATCTCAGGTACCACTCCACTTCTGTGTGTGTTGTAGGATATTCCTGAGTGCAGCACTGCGCCTGTGACCTCTTCACCACTGAAGGACGTGGACACAAGCTACTCTTGCGAAGTAACCGTAGAGTCCTACGATGAAAGCATCAGACCGGAGACGGGCTCCAGCGACTCTTCCTCTGGGTCGGACTCGGAGGACGAAGGCGATCCCGACGGGTGGAGAGGATCCAAGACCATTGTGTATGACAAACACATCATGCAGCTCTTCAAGCTCTGCCAGAGATGTGGTCGGGCTATTTTGGAATGGGACGTAAGCCAGATGGGAGCGCAGATGAGAATCAAATGGAGTTGCTATAACGGGCATTCTGGCACCTGGAAATCATGCCCTGACTTAGGAAAAATGCCAGAGATCGACATGCTGGTTGCGGGTTCAACCTTATTTACAGGGGGCACTTATATCCAACTGGAGGAGTGGTCCAAGACTCTCAACCTGAACATGATTTGCCATTCTACATTTTATGAGATTCAAAGGGCGTACCTCCACCCTGCAATTGACGAGATGTACAAGCTGCAGCAGAACATACTCATGGCCCAGGTCTACCTGAAGCAGCTGGATGATGGAGACGAAGCCAAAGGGATCAAACTCTGTGGTGAAGCATGCACGGACAGTCCTGGTTTGTTGACGGTGGATTTAGTGTGTTAAAATTCCGTTTCATTGATCCAAATTATTTATTTAGGAGATTTAATTATTATTTTTATTTTGCTCTTCTTTTCTGCCCTGCAGGTTATTCTGCTAAATACTCGACATACACATTTATGCTCAATGGCAGCAAGAAAATCCTCCAGTCACATCTTGTCCAGGTGAGAACAACATCGATATACATCAGTAGACTAGTATCCAGTCTGTTATCTCATGAATAGAGAATAAATCTCTGTTGAATAGAGTATAGAAAACCTTCTCTTTCTTTTTTTATTGTTAGGTCAAAAAGAATACAAGGTCTTTTGTAATGGAGGCAGTGGGATTTGAGCGTGGGCTTCAGGAGATCTTAAAGAGCGGTTTGAGCGTGGACCTCCTGACGACGGATAGGTCGCCGTTCATCCGAAAGATGATGCTGCAGCAGTTTCCGTGGATCAAGCATAAGCTTGATGTGTGGCACATATCAAAGGGTAAGTGTGAAACGGCATTCAACGCACATCACAAGTCATTTTCTTCCTGTATTCTCATGTATGACTTCAGGGTGTTTGGTATAAGCTTGATACAAAGTCTCAAACCAAAGACATGTAATTCCAGGAGTTCATAAGAAAGAAAGTCTCGTGTTGGGAAGTCTCAAACCAAAGACGTCTAATTCCAGGAGTTCATAAGAACGTCTGGGCCAAAGCTAGGAAACGAGATTACCTGGAGACCTTCCATAGCCTGCTAGTGAAGTATGCACCCAAATGCCAGATGTTTGACTACCAGGGTATGCAGCAGAGAACCCACCTGGCGATTCTTGATCACAATGAAAACACGCTGCATCGACGGGCAAGAAAACATACAGGTATTTAGTCAAATTACTAATTTTGGTTTTGCAGACCAATGTGCTGACACACAGCACACTGAGTACCAACAGGATACAACTAATGACTGAACTTCATGTGTCGACAGGTGAGCTGAAATTGACGCGGGTGTACTGCAGGAGGCCTAAGCAGCGGGTCCTGCGAAAGGTGATTGAGACAAAAACAAGCCTCTTCAGGGAGAAGCTCATGCAGGAAGTCATCAGGATGCGGCGAGGATCTCGAGTCAAGTGCGAAGACCCAAGCGGATCTCCCCACAAGCCCTCGCCACCTGCTGATATTGTCCTTATTCCAAAGCCTCCAAAAGCTGAAACTACCTAGCAACACCAAACACGCTCCACAAACTGAACATGTGGCTAGAACTTGGGAAACCAACTGGGATAGACAAAAGCAGGTTCCTGAACTTTGTTTATTTCCTACATTTCTCAGCATTCCTTAGTGGTGATTCTTTAGTGGTTGACTCATTCCCTATATACCACAATAGCTATGGTCGATATAAGCAAGACAAAACATACCTCAAGCTAAAGGGTATCTGCCTTTTAGATAATAAAGTCATCAATAAATGTATCAAACATGAAGTTACACTTGATTTACATCTCACTTTCTATTAAATAGACAACCAACCTCCCCAACATGCAATCCTGCCGGAGTTACATGGAGAAATACTTCTTGGTGGTTCCTCCAACAATCTGGAACTGCAACGGGAACTGCTACTGCACCCTGTGTTAATGGTTGAATTTTTGGAAATTGTGAGGAAGCTGTCATACAGAATCCTAGTAACAACCCTTATCATTCTAAAATAAAAATGTAAAAAAAAGATATGATGATATTGTACTATTTTGGAACAGAAAACAGCAAGAGGTTTTTGTTTTCTACATTAATAACAGCTGAATTTCACTTTGTTTGGGGGGATTAACCATAACCAAAGATGAAACTAGAGCCATCCATCCCCCAATCTATTGCAAACAGATGGAAAGAAACTCAATGCTATATGCTGTCAGTAACCATCCTAAACATTCAAATGCCAACATTCTGTTTGCCAGTTTTATCTGAAACTCAAAACCAGGGATATGGCCAGCTGATTCAGAGAGAGGGGCTACTCCCATAACTTTTGAGAATGCCGTTCAACAAGCAAAACAGATCATCATGTTAACAAAGGACAGCACTATCAAATCACATTTGTTTTATCACAAAATACAATCATTCATCTAAAATAAAAGATTGTCAAATACTACTGGACTCCAAGCAGTGACATTTCTTAGAGGGGTCTTTCCTAGATGGGGGTGCCATTTCAATCCTTTTACGTTTGGGCTAAAATGTAAACACTAATTTCATTCATGGTTAGGCCATATTTACCATACAAACAATTATATGGTCCCGTAAATTAATTTCATGCAACTGGCCTGAAGTCATTAAGCACCTAGGGGTTTTTACTTTTAGCTACAGGAACAATCGTAGAGTGTTTCCAGATCTTTGGAACCCTCTGCAGCTGAAGACAGAATGTGAAAATAAAATGGAAGATATCAGAGTTGCTCTGCAGCATTATGAAAAATTGAAACGCAGAATCTATATCATAACTGGAAGTTGCAAAATCAGGTTACATTTCTAGAATGTGCACAATTTCTATCAGCAGTTGTTCCGTTACATTCAGCGTGTATTCAGTGACCGGAGCAGAGCAGTGGATTGTGCAGTACACTTGATGCTGGAAGCTTGCATTTTCTACCCTTTGTACAAGGGAGGAAAAACAAGGGAACGCAGGATAATAAATGATCCCTTGTTTAAAAGAAGTTGGGACCGAATCCACTTTGTCAGACATTTTTCATCCTGGCATTTTGGGGATTCCCCCCTCGAGTCAAAGGAACCAAATGCAGCCCTGGGCTCTTCCTGACCTCAGTTTGATGGAAGAGGTTTGCAACACGAACACACCCTGAACACTACTGCTGGTCGCCACGGGAACAACACCCCTTACCTTATATGTATTACTTGTAGCACATACAAGAGCCAAACAGTAACTCAACAGAGAAAAACCCTGGGGAGGCCCAGGAACTTACCGTTTTGCAAATTACAGAGGAACCAATTTAACCCAATTCTGACTATCTTTATGCACAAACTTATGGATCATTGCCTTGAGAGTTTTATTAAACTGCTTAACCAACACTAGTTCTAATCAGTATAATGGCCTGTAACCCACAAAGGACTCTGTAGAGTTTGTCACGTGAATGAGATGCCTTGATCAGTCAGAATCTCTGTTGGGTTTCTGACACGAGATTATGCAAAACAGCCTGTGCGACACGTAACATATGTCAAACAAGGCTACTGCATTGGGATTACCGCGTTGCACAGTCCACAAGGACTAACACAAAGTGATATCTCCATACATTACACTCTAACGGCCCAATGAGAACCATGCCAGTTCTTTTGAAGGGGGACTCTTGATAAGCAGGAGAGAGCACAAAGACACTTCTGGGGTGGACGGGATATTCACTAAATGATATTAACGACAAGCTGCATATCACACATGCACATCACTGTGACTATGCAGCTAGCCAGCCATTGGGTTATAATGAAAAGCATTCCCCATGTGGACACTGTACTATCACACTCCAAGGCCCCAGCCTAAATAAGGTTGTGATGAATCAAAGTCTGCCACCAGCCTGAGTCCACCAGCACCTGGTATATACAATATTTCCTTGGATTCTTACTGGAAACCTGTATATCACAGCTGGATTGGGAGAGGAGGCCGACTTGGTGGCAATGAAGATAACTTGATGGAACTTGGACATCATGGAAGTGGACACTAATTGTAGAAGTGACCGTGCCATCATTCCTGCCCAGACTAACCTTGTGAGTCTGTGTCTATGAATCAGTCTCTGTTCGTTCTGTTTGTCACACTCAATATCTTAGATACCACTCATCTTTGGGGGGAAAAGATGCATCTCACCAGTGCTTTCCAGCATTTTCAAAATTACATTGATCACACTGCAATCGTAGCCCCCCCCCCCCCCCCCCCCCCCCCGACAAGCTAATTTTAAGGTACCTCTAATTAGCAGTACACTATGTGTAGCTTAGGAAACTGAATATTGTACCAGAACAACAAAATCAAGACATTGGACCAAATCTTTGAATCAGTAAACACTTGAATCGACTTAGATGTAGTCTAGTCAAAAGTAAAAACAGGCACAACAGTAATTTTACTCTCACTTCATAATGGGGAGGAAGAGTAACTGTCGGCATCCTTGCTGTGATGATGAGAGGTAACTTTAATGATCCCTGTGGGGAAATTGGGTTGTTGTAGCAGCAAGAGAACATATTAAGTAGAAATGTATGAATGAATGTATGAAAATGAACAACAGCATAATGATGGTATGCAAAATAACAGCAGTAGAACATACATAGATACAGAATGTACAAATGTGCGTAAAGTTAAAATGAACAGGTCTACAGAAAGGCCACACCTGTACAAAATAGAGTGCAGACGTAGCCTATGTTGTGAAAAACTATTCACTTTATATATTACTGTATATTGAATTTACAGATGTAGATAGTAGAATATGCAGATTTCAAGAGATCCTTTGAGTTTTGAAGTATCTCTTTACGGGTGATCGTTCAGCAGTTCACAGTGTGGCCAGGGATGCATAATTCCATACAATAGCAGTGACAAAACGCTATAAGCATTTCCTTTTTACCTCAACATCATGTTAAATGGAAAAAAATAAGATTGTTTGTATCTACCACGGGTGCATAGTCTTTAATATCCACAAAGTTTCTTGCAGAACTGTACCAGAAGAGTCGTTTTTCAACACATAATGTTACGAATGCAAATGTTAAACGAAACATTGTTAAAAAAAAATGCCTTTAGCAGTCCATTTGTAATTACAATCAATAAAGGAAGATTGTTTTCAATGGAAATTGAAGTCTTGTCATGTTTAATTCAGTGTGTCATGTTTAATTCTGTTTGTGTTGCTATCATACTATCATACATGTATAGCCTAGCTATGGCATAAATTACAAAGTCTAAGAAATAGCCTATACGCCACTCTTGGAACCCCACTTTGTTTTGGTGTACATTACATTACCTATGAAGTTTTGAGCGCAGCCACTAGAGAGCAGTATGATACCTTTCCCTACGGTGCGGTGTGTACGGCTGACCCGGAAAATACTGGCAGTGGTTCCGTTATTCTACCGGTTGAAGATGGCCGCTTCGGGAACCGGGACTCCTGGCCGGCTTGTCCAGTATGTTGTTGTCCGGTCGGATCTGGTTCATAAACTGGCCTGGCCTCTGGGAGCCGTCATAACACAGGCCTGTCATGCCGCTACCGCCGCCATTCACCTCCACTACGGAGACCCAGACACACAGCAGTACCTGGCGGAGCTGGACTCCATGCATAAAGTAGTGCTTCAGGTAAGGCCGACACGTCACGCCAAACAACATTGAAAAATCTGGCTGCGTAATGCTTGTTTACTTATCGGCAAATGCACATAGCTAGTAAAACATAACATGAGACGTTGTCTTAAATAATAGGGTGTTCTGGTAACTTCGGCGTGTAGATAGTCCACCAACCAGCACTTTATTTCAGTAAAATCTCGACTTTTTCAATCGCACTGCACGTTCGGTTCGTTCACGCTGCTCCCTACTGCTCACCACGATGTATTTTGGTGGAACATTATACAGCTAGTTCTAAAAGTTGAGGTTTTATGTTTGGTGTGTTGCGTTTATGCCGAATGGAAGAGTGGCTCCTAAAGATTCCGAAAAAGTCTTAATTCGTGTTCTACTAGGTGTATACTTTTGCCGATAAACGAGGCAGGATTAAACTAAGTGAATTTTGAATGGAGTTTTGTCTCTCGTTCTACATACAAGAGGTTATACTTGTACGTGATGTAGACAGTAACGTTTAGGCCTATTGTCTAATCTCTGAATAGAACCAATGAACTCGGAAGGAAATTACCTCAAGTAAGTAATGTAACTGACCACAAAATGTCAACTTGGAAGTGGATAATTTTAATTTTTGGTGTTTGGACATGCGGGTAACCTAAGTCAGTGGGCGTCAAAGTTAGGTCTGGGGACCCCCAGGGGTCCTCGGGGGGGGGGGGGGGGGGGGGGCTCCAGGAGGTCCCCAGCAAAATCAGGACTAATTTAGTTTGACTATAATTTAATTCACTAGAAATGATCCCAATTAGAGAATGTGTAAGAGTGACTATTGTAATCTTATATTTCACCACTATTATCTCCCCACATACAGTTTTACAATTCAATAGTAAATCAACAAGAACTAAAATAGTCCCATATCTCTATCGTCCCTGGGACAAAATCTGATCAAATGGTGATGTGGGTCTATTTGGAGGTCCATGGTCTAATGTGGGTCTATTTAAGGAGCCTGTAGTCTAATGAGTGTTTATGTGGGAGTCCGTGACATAGCCGAAGTGTGTGTATTTGCTCCCCAGGCTCCAGACCAGGCGTCGCTCTCCGGCCTGTCGGAGACTCTGACAGAGGGAGGCGTGGCCCACAAGCTTTGGATCGAACAACCAGAGAACATCCCCACCTGTCTGGCTCTGAAGCCTTACCCCAAAGAGACTGTCCAGCCGCTGCTGCGCAAGTTCAAACTCTTCAAATGACGCTGCCACTGTCCGCTGACCCGGTGCAGGGCAAGTTGTTATCGTCATCAGGAGAACATCTGAACTCATGCATCTGTGTGATTTCTAAGATTAAACTCTGAAAAGATGTAACAGAGGATGAATGGACTTTCTCTGAAATGGATTAATTAGGTCAGAGGTTACCAAAAACACAAGATGCATGCCATTTGATGTTTTTTGTTTACATAGTCTACAATACAAAGGTAGGCATTGTGTTGTGGCTTTATAACATGACTCAATGCATTTTCGAAAGCTTTCTTATTCTTTTCGTTTGGTTTTTTTTCCTCCAAAAAGTAAAAAAAAAAATGTTCTGGAGGATATCAACTATTGGTAAAAGCAAAGTCTTGAAGCGTTTGACTGGTAGCCATAAAACAAGCATTTCCAGTTTTAATTTCCTTATGTCAAATGGCTGGTCTAATCTACTCCAGTGTCTACAAATAAGTTTACATATAAGTAAACAAACTTATATGTACTTATGTAAACGTATATGTTGTATGTATAACAAACCATGCTTTGTTAGCACATTGCTAGTCTTCAATTTGAGAATTAAATATATCTGCTATCCCATGTTCCATGATGGAGCGACTCATTTGTTAATATATGGTTTAAGGTTGATTTAAAACCTAAAATAAAAAGACAGCCTGTGTATTGTGTGTACTGTTGAGGCTCATACTGTAAGTCACACTGATATTTGACTACAATTTCAGAAATATCTCCACCAAACCATATCTCTTTTTCACTTGTGTTTTAAAGTAGTAATCAGCAACATTTTCATATAAATCTGTCTGTTTTGCTACTATACCCAGTTCATGAAAGCCTTTACATTCTCTGTTCTAAACACCCGGTGTCTGGTAGCTCTTTCCTGGGAAAAATCCTGTGACACACGGGAATTTACGTTTTATGTTTCCAGTTTGTTTGGAATAAATATGTAAACATGTAAAACTTATTAGAAAGTCCCCTTAACTTGGTTTCAAACTTTATTAGATTTAGGAGTAAGAATATTATCACCTAAAAGTAGCAGCAAATTCCACTATATTCTGTGAAATGAGCACCAAAGTTTAACAGAACAGGGACATTCATAGCCTGAGTAGACTCATTAACAAACCTTTATTTTGCATTTTGACATGAACCAACTGTCACTGTATAGCAGTTTACATTTGTGCACATTTTGTGTTTTGTCTGTGACCAAAAACATGACACACAGAAATACTTCCTGTTTGTGTTTTTCAAAATTAAAACCACAATGAACTTGGCAGGTAAAGCCAAGGAATTACTTTAATATCTGAATTAAGTTTATGTTCTTATATAAATTAACGTCATTTTACCCGTGAGGTGATAGAACCTCTTTTTTTTTGTCAAAAATTTCAGCTCACATCTGCATACAACATGTTATACAACACCTCCTCTAGGGGGAAGCACTGCACCAGTGCATCTCTTATTGTGGTAGAACTGTTTGAAGGCAATAACTTGGCAGCTTTACAAGTTTGAACAAGTATACTCCTACAGCACATTTGTGGCAATGACATTTAAACCTAATTAATGATTATTGTATTACTTAATGATAGTGTACAGCTATAAAAGAGTGATGTTAATGTGATCTCAGCTCTCTGGTTCCCTAGTTGATCAGCTGCCTTCATTTCTTCTATGGAGAATACAGTGACATACATACATACATATATACATACATACATACATAGAAGCACTGCTTATTCAACAGTGTGATTTATTCTAAATGAGACTGTGTCCATGACCATGTAAACTACGAAATAAAGCCCAGCAGTTCATTATCATCTAAATTAATTTACATCCAAGTAGAGGATTATGGGAGTTGTGTGAAAAATCGTAGCTAAGGTGTGAGGATTCATGGTTAAAGGTACATCTTCACAATAATACAACTTTTACTTTGTTTTATTAATTAGCTACTGCTCAATAAAGAATAGAAATGATTTGTAGTATTTTTACTACACTATGATGTAGTTTGATAGTGTTCAGCTATAGAGGAGTGATTTAGTTTGATCTCACATTTCAAAATTTGAATGGGCTACAACAGAGAAGAGCGTCCCATCCCCACTAACTGAGACCCTGTAGATTCACCCTGGCCAGGCTGTGTGCAGTTTACTGACATCACATGGCAGGATTTCAGGGTGTTGAAGTCCAAATTTTTCAAACAGTTGCCTCTCTCTGCCATCTGGGCCCGCCAACGTGTGAAGTCGCCTAGTGCTGACATCTAAAAAAGCATGCTACTGAAATTGCTATCTGCTATTGGCTGATCTTTGGGGCCAGGTGCTGTCACCTTCTAGAGTACAGGTGGTGACATCACCTGGCACCAAAGATCAGAGGTAAATGATTTACATGTAGCTGGTTATAGTAAAAATAAAACTTTGATGAAACTGATGAAGAATCACAGGGACAGTAAATGATTTGTGGGCAAGCTACATACTGCAAAAAAAACATACTGGCAATTTGTATTATTGACCTACACCTATTTTTCTATCAGATTGTGTACCTTCAGATTCCACCACCCTTTTGAGGCATGCCATAATGAGGAGCCTATCCGCAATTATAATAAATAAAAAAAAGAAAGAAAAAAACATAAAAAATCATAACTCCCATGGAGTCATATGCCTGAGTGTTCATAAGTCATAATCTTGACATGAAGTAAGCCTACAAGCTGTTTAGGAATTTTAGGAATTAGAATGCCCAATCAACATATCACACGCAATGTAATTACTTCTTCAAATATTTCCTGGTATATTCACATAAATCTCCAAAACATCATTGTATGTCAGTTATAAAAGGGGGAACATTAAAGGTGTATTAAGTAATCTATGACTTCTATCTGCCTCTGCTGGTGAGCAGTAGGAATTGCAACAACATTGGACAAGTTTCTGGCACAGACACAAACAATACCGTCACATTTTCACAATGTAGAGGAGTGAATTAAGTGAATTAAAGCAGAGATCCAACAGAAACGTGCAGTGAAGAGGTAATACATCACCATCCAAAGTACTGGAACAATAATATGGCTTTGCCATTTGTTATGCTGGCTTGAGAATGAGGCTTTTTTAGCTTTTGGAGCACTGTCCGCCATCGTTGAGCATTTGAGAATGCCAGGAGGTGAGGGGGTGGGGGTGTCTTGAAATTCGAATGAGTGTTTTGTTCCAAAACAGCGTACAGGCTAGAAAGTGAGTTTTGAAAGGCGGAAATCTCAGCATCTGGCCAAGTAATCGTTGAGTCATTGGTATTGATCTATCAACCCCCACAGATATATTATGCTAATTTTGTGCTATGGGGCAGTAAAAATCTCACTTAATACTACCTTAAAACCTTAAAAGACTGTTAATAAGCCAACTGCTTCATCAACATCTGTCAAGCGTTGCACGACAGAATTACTGATCTTGGATAGTCATCATGTAGTGGTCTTCCCAACACGCTGTGTTACTAATGTAACGGTCAAGAGAACCCACTCAATGATCCAAGATCAAATGTTGCCATTCATAGAATCGGATGGCCTAAATGTAGCAAAGTAGCGCTGACTGAAGCCTTGCAAGTATAGTCTAAGGGAGAGGCCAGGCAAAAACAGGAGAAACGCATGAAGTATATGGATCACTCTTCGTCCTTCTCTTTTCCTCTTTGTCCGATTTGAATGTGAAACATAGACGTGCTGTTTTTGGAAAAAAGCGGGTGGATAATCTGTAAACACAAACATGGATCTCGATAAGCATAAGCTCTTCTCTGGTATTGCCATCGTCCATCGTCCATCAGTGTCATTTACCTTTGCCATTTACCTGTAGCGCGGTCTGAAAAAAAGTTCAAATGGGGTTAAAAAAAAACAAAAAAATACAGACGTTACGTAAAAAAGACCAACACAGACCTCTGTTCTCGCCGTCAGCCACATAGAGAATACACTGGCTCAATCTGTTTTTGACAGACAAAATCTCTGTCTGGCTGCCCCCGAAATCATTCACCAGGCAGAGACGAATCCCTTTTGACTGAGGGGATGTTTGGTTTCCTTCATGGGAGACCAAGTCTGTTGTTGGTACCCACCTCAGGTTGGGTTTTTCTGTGAGGGTGGAGCATAGCTAGCTGTGCCTGAGTCATTGTAAGCCCAGGTACAGAGTGTAACTCAAGAACTTTTCAGACAAGATTTGTTTTCAGGACAATGTGTGCAAAGTAGCTGTTAACACGGGACATCTGTAATGTTAATGGGTAAGAGATCTCTGTAATCTGTGTTAAAAATGCCAGAGATGGGGGTGTCTGTTCCATTTTCGCATTATCATCAGGCCAAAAATTTACCGAACATCATACAACTTCCGCAATTGACGTTGTCGTGGTCAAACAATCACAATACAACGTGACTGCAAGAGCGAAGACGAGATGCAACAGTTGAGACTTTGGGTCTGATCACGACATCTTGATTGTTGTCGTAGAAAAATAAATAAGTCTTTGGACAGGAGTAGCTTTACCTGAGGTTATTTTTGCTATAGGCATTGTAGAGTAGGTAAAAGAAGCCAGGGTTTTTACATGGCAGATTTGGACAGGAAACACTAAAAAAGAGAAATACAAAAACCTTATATAGAACCTTTATACTTGATCCTTGAATACCTATAATGCTAAATACTACCTGCATATTTACCAGCATTTTTTGGTAGAATATTGAATGGAAAGCCAGGGTACTTCAATGTATTTCTTCCCTCATTGTGTCAGCCTAAACACTTTCTGTGTCTGGAAGGGAAGGCCCTATGGATTTAGCAGTGTTTCTTCAACCAGAAAAGCTGGGTTTCATTCTGTTAGATCAAAATCTCTTCTCACATTTCTGAAGAGACACTGATCAAACTGCCTGGTCGGAAAAAACCTAGTGGCGCTGCCAGTCCACCACATTTGTCTTTGCTCACTTCCTTGTCTCTTTTCATGTTGAAAAACAATTAATATGTATGTGTATACCCTGATGAAAATGTGGAATCCAATGAAATGCTTAACACACTATTGTTGGCATATTATGTACACATAGTGCATATGTTAAGAATTTCTTCCACAAAACTCATGTGGTAGATACTGTCTTAACAATCAAATTTTAAGTGTAACCCATCTTTACCAACCAAGTAAAGTATTAAAAACAGAACATTTGTTGTCTCAATAAAGATATAAGTGTTGAATAACAACCCATGTTAGCGATATCATCGCAATCATCAAAAGAGTAGTCTGATATTTAGGTAGTTTGCCTAAGTAGGTCTGATTCACCACAACAGTATTTGATGACATTTGTATTTTTTGCGATGTCCAGAAGCATCTTAATCAATAAAAAGGAGTATTTCATTCCCTGAAAGCAGGGGTGTGTAACAACACACTCTGCTATACAGTGTATAAACACACACTGCGCCTGTATGTATTCAGCACAGTGTATCAACACACACTGCTTCTGTGTGTATTCTGTACAGTGTACCAGCACACACTGATTCTGTATGCATGCTATACAGTGTATCAACACATGCTGCTTCTGTATGCAGCATGTATAGTGTATCAACGCAGCGTATGTGTGTCTGCTTATAGGTCTATGCAGTGCATCAACAATACAGTGCGTCTGTATGTAGCCAGTAGTGTATCAACAACACACTGCTATTTAGTGTATCAAGAATATACACTGCTGTATGTGTTCTGTACAGTGTTTCAACACCCTGCTTCTGTGTGTATTCTAACGATACAATGTATCAGCACACACTGCTTCTGTATGTATTCTGTGTAGTGTATCAACACGCACTACTTCTGTATGTATTCTGTACGGTGTACATACCTATGTCAGTGGAAGCTGCTCCTCGTGAACGCGCCTCGGAGCTCCGCGCGCACGAGCAGCCCTGTTTGTTTGTGTTGAGAGATTGGAAATGGCGGAGAGGAGAGACCAAAGCGACAGTTTAAGATTGAAAACACCACTGCGCCGTCATTGACAAACAGAAAACATACCGAAGTGATTCTCGGAGTTACTTAAGATTTGCTACTGCCGACCGGAGTTAAGGCGGAGACAGCAGAAAAGGATTTTGGAAACAAGGTTTCGAATTAGCAAGCTGGTTAGCTAGCTAAGCTAACCGTGCTAGCTGCCTGGCGTTAGCTAGTTTCAAGTCGTGTGTGATTTTAACCACGCAGGCTTGTTTGTCAACATAAGCTGACGTTAGATTGTTAGCTAGCCAGCTAACAACATCTTTTATCCGGTCATCGAGCTATTCGGCCATATAACATGACCACCACAACTGACTGTAAAATGATCAATGCAAAGTAATAGCGGATAAAAAGTCAAATACATCTGCCTATCCTTGTGAGCAAGCAGTAGGCTGGTTAGCTAAATTAGCTAACTGGCTTGTTTTACGGCCGATTTAGGCTGCCGTTTGCATGGGAATTAATAATCCAGTTTGACAACGTACAGCAAGATCCTGTGGGCAGAATCATTATTTACAACAGTTGAACGGCCGAGAAAACAGGTAAGCCAATCTAGAAACAACGCCACCTGACCTCAAATGATAACATGTCATCTTGACAAAACCTGATTTTAATTGCCCGCTGCAGCAAGGAGGATCCAGGCACGCTGAGGGCTCTTAAACGTGCCTGCCCTACTATTGCTTTTCACAGATAACGTTACTGAAATGCAACAATTCCACCTTTTCCAGCTAAATATTGTACTTGCATGGATACTAAAAGAACATTTTTACTCATTCACCTGTGAAGAAGAAAAGCAAGCAGCCCTTATGTAAGCCAACCCGAACGGCCTCAAGGTGTCACTGCAATTTTACCTGTATTTTGATTCCAAACGCGAACATTGTGAAACCAGAGATATTAAAAATTGAGAGGTTTGCCACTTTGTATACTTTCAGTGTTACTGCTGTATAATGAGTGCACCCTGGCACAGTATGTGTAAAATGCGTAAAAAGTGACTTGATGTGAATGGGGGTACATAACAGACTGTAATGTTTTCGTGGTTTTGGAATTAAATCATTCTCAACATATGAATACCATAGCTTGCATGGCTACTTACTTACAAGTTTTCTGACTCCTATTCCCTAGCATTATGGCTAACCATCGCTGAATGGCCAAGTGGTCTGTGTTGTAAATAGGAATTTTATTTCCCATTGGTACAAAAGTTAAGAAATTGCTTTCATGACAATCATCACTTGTCATCTTTCAATGACATTGCTTGATAGCTCTAGTACATTTGAGATGCATATGGTAACAATTTGCTCACGTAAAATGAAGTGTCATGGTAGCTAACATTCTTTATGTATCATTGATGGCTCGCTGACTGCCAAAACACGACTGGAACCAACATCACTTCTCAAACTAGTTTTCCCGTTTCAGTGTTGAGCATCTAGTTAGTTTTGCAGTCTAGTCATTTAGATAATTTATATCTGCTGATGTTGGGTCTGTGATGCCATGGCGTTGTGCAGCCATTGGCTATTCCAACAAAGCAGCAGAGTTTTCTCTTTTCAGCTTTCCAAAGGATGCAGAGAGGTAACTTAAGCTATGGACCAGTAGCAGCAACACATCCATTAATAACAACCTAGCCTCAAGAATCAAACAGGTTTAAAACTGCATATGAAAGCTTTGGTAACGATAAACACATTTTTCAAAGTACAGCACTTGCGAAGCTTTCTAGCTTTCAAACAAAACAAAAGCTGTATCGTAAATCAGTTTTAGCACATAGATGCACAGACACCCTCATTAATTGTTATTAATTATTCATGATTAATAGGCTAAATAAAAATGCTATTTTCCGATCAATTTACATACCGTAAATTGGTTCATAATTCATATGAAAATGATAATTTAATAGTATCTGCGAGGACACTTTTTTTTTTCTCAAGGAGCCATCCCAAATTAATTCAACTCTAATTTATGATTTTGTACAAATCCTCCATTGACACCAATTCATTATAGACTTACTGTGCGTCGAGTGCCACCTCTGGCAAATCTGTGAGTGGTTTCCCTCCTGCCACACTCCCACCCCCTTTGGTGAAACCTTGGAGGCAATCTTGACCACATAACGTGAGGCAAAAAACAGGTTCTGATGCAATGCCCTCCTCCTTAAATAAATTGCCTATAAAATAGGGCTGCACGATTATGGCTAAAATGATAATCACGATTATTTTGCTCGATATTGTGATCACGATTATTTATCATGATTATTCATCCATTTTGTTTTATTGCACTTGAGCATTTTAAGTTAACCGAAATGCCTTCACATTCATAATGTATTTTATAAACCTATAAATAAAATAACATTCAAATGTACAAATCTTTGAACCTGTGATTCCGGTGCACCGGGTCCGTTGTTTTTTTTTCCGGGACCATCACCTCTGTAGCCTTAGTTTTTGGGCATTTGTATTCTAAGACACTTATTTTGTAAGAAGTCTATTTGGGTGTTTGTGGGCTTTTATTTTGAAGTTTCCCATAAGGACCCGCGGGAGAATTAGTGTAAATAAGGAAGTAGTACGATTGCCTGTGTACTGCGTCTCTGGTCGGAGATTAAAAAGGAAATATTTTACCCCGTAACCCGTGCTTCATTGTATACTACACTTGGATCCAAGCTAATGGAAGAGTTTATACGCACTTTGAAAGGTCAGCGGCAAACTGGGTCAAAATTCAAGTAATTTGAGTTTTGATTACATTGACTAACTGTTGCAGCCCTACACCAGAGCAAGCTAAACCCAGCGTGAATAATCGCCCGCGGCCACAATCAATTAATTGTGGAAGCCAATATCGACATCGCGATTAATATACGATTAATTGTGCAGCCCTACTATAAAATAGATATATGGAAAAAAATAGACATTTAAAAGTATGGTTAGACTGATGTATCAAGACAATATTGGCCTTCGATTAAATACTCAATATCATATTAGCCAGTCAAGTAGGGTGAATGGTATAGGCTTGGACATGGAGTGGTCTGTTTCTGAGATGATTATTTTGACAGCGCAATTGAACTTTTGAGACTGTTTTTTACACAGATCTGTTTCACTTATCCTCAAGGAGCAAAGCATTTTATCAGAACTCGTTTTTGCCGAGTTGCTTCTCGGTATGTTGCACGGTATGTTGTCACGATTTCCTCCAAGTTTTTCAATGGGTCGCTTTCACACTTATTATGCAATTAAATGCAAATGAATTGCAGTGACAACTCGAGGCCATTTGGGCTTGTAAGTAGACTAGATGCTGTGGGATCAGTTAGTGGTGATTGATGATTGATCTAAACCAGTCTTGATCATGTTTTTTGGTCATGTCAAGATGGGCAATGCCTATACACCACTGCTGTCAATCTCTTATTTGGTCATTGGCAATCAACACAGGATGATGATCATAATGTAAAAGTAAGCTTCATGTTGCCACTTTTCATCATATTAAATATATATTCTTACATCGATGCATGCATTTCACAATTGACAACGTATTCCCTGTGGCTTCAGTGTGTTTGGTGATACCAGTTGATCTGATTGTTTGCTTGTGTAGTTTTGGTGTTGCATACTTTGTCAGATTCTGAGTGAGGGCATTGTAGCTGGGCCTCTCTAGACTTAGATGTAGCCTGATAAGGACTAGGCTATAGAGTTCACTGCAGGCCTCAGTTATTCAGTTCAAAGTTTGGGACTCTACTACCACTCCAACAGAGCAGTTGTTATCTGCTGCTGACGGGAATTGCCTCAATATGAACTCGGGGTAGGGAGGTAGGTAGGTACTTCATTTATCCCAGGGATTCAATTTTTCCACCAGCAATATACAATAAACAACAAAGCAAAAATGCTATAAGAAAATAAAAACAATCCTAATAATTTCTTTATTGCTTCATCAAACCACCTCCATCAGAAAAATCCTGTCTCTGTGTTTAGGCCCCGTGTTATTTGTGTCAGCAACTGGGCCAGTTCATAGAATACATACAAATAAATAGGATATCAATAATGCACTTTGCCTACCCCCAAAATAGGACACAACTGTGGAGAAGATGTAAGCCTAGGCCCTTTATCAGACCTTGTCACTGCTTGGTGACATGCCAAAACACTGTAGTCATCCTCACCTTCCCAGTTAAAATAGAGAGTTTCTACACGCTGAAGGGGATGTGGAGGCAGGGGAGTGAGGAAATTGTAGCTGCTTGACTACCTTAGGAGAATATGCTTTGTGTTACAATATAGTCATTCACATTTATGACTTAGCCTATTCCCTTGCAAGCAATGGCATTTTCAGTGTTAGCTCTGTGTGGAGGCTGTCGGGCCTACCTAGGGAAGAGCCACATCTGAGGCATATTGTTGGGAGTGGGAGCCCTCCTCCTTCCAGCTAAGCTCTCTGTATGGAGAATGAGCAGCCATTTTAGCACTCAGCACTGCTGCAGCCTGCCTGCCACTGTCACATACAACATTCTTCCACTGGAGCCGGCAGTAGGTATTCATGCTGTTTGTTTTGAACCCCCAGGGCACCTGCAACCAGCCTGTGAAAATTTCAGCCAGACACTTATAATCAGGGTCCGAAATTAACACCCGGCAAAGCGCTAAATGCTGGTAAAAGTTGCATTTGGCTGATAAACCAGTGAGGGTCACCTGCCACACAGGCCGGTAACTTTTTGAGACAATAACATTTGAATGCATCAGTTGTTGATAGTTTTGTATTCTTTGCCTGTTGTCAATCTTTGTCCTTGCTGGCCACCGTACACTCTCTCTGACCATGAGCCAATCAAATCAAAGCAGAACAAATGGTTCTGTATCAAACAGGCTCCTGATTGGCTGCCTGATAATGCTTATTTTGACACATATCTGTGAAAAATGACTGGTAAAATTATTATTGGCAGGTAAATTCCTTTAGTTCACCATTCCTTGGCGAGTGAGCCAAATAGTTTATTTCAGACACTGCTTATAATCATCAACCCAGAACTCATGTTTTCTTCTTAACTTCAGTGAACTGACATGATACATTTAAACCTGTTTTGTTGTCATTTGTCTTTTGTCAAGGTGTAATGCCAAATTTTGTGGTCCAGTTTCAGCCTGCAAAGTAGGGCCTTGGCTTACCTTGTCCTGAGCAGATCAACGCTATTACAAACCTGAGGGCTTAGGTAACATAAAGTAAACTCAGTGTTTGTTTTAAGTATTTCGGATTGTTTTTGATATTATGCAATGGGACGTGTAGGAGCCTCAGTTTCTGCAAAGCTGAAACAGGCTATTGGTGTAGCCTGTGCAGCACAGACTGCTGTGTGCTGTGGTTTGTCCCTCCACTCTGGCACCCTGAGTCAATGTGAGGCAGACACACACACACGCACACGTACTGTCTTACGCTGCTGTGAGCGAGCAGAATGCAGGGAAGAGGAGAAGAGCGGCGCTGCCTCGACTCTTCGTTGCCTTCCTCCCGTCAGAGCGATGGCCTACATTCTCTCCTGGAAAAAAAAAAAAGGCTTGTGCAGCAGACTGTGAGAATTTGTGGGGGTAGGGAGGAAACGGAGGGAAGGAGAAAGAGAGAAAGGTAAAGCTGCGAATGAGAGAAACAGAAAGAGAGAATACAGCAAGGAATGGAGAGGACAAGTGAGAAAAGAGAGCAACGAGAGAAGTAGCTGTGGTGTTGTGAATGAGCTAACAGTGGAGCCCCAGTGTCCCATTTTTTTCCTATCAAAGTCGGGCCACAATAAGAAGACAAGTGAGACAACAGTTTTCACTCTTCTGTGGGTATTTGTGTGTATCTTGGAGTAGGTCTTTTTGTATGTGTGAGAGGAAGCAACAGTGTTTTGACAAAAAGACAATGTGACTTGTTTTCATCAAATCACTCTATGCCAGAGTGTGACGATGGAGAAATAAAACTTTTTCTTCAGGTACATAATCCTCCAGTGATTTGACTGGATGTGTGCCTAGGCCCTGGGGATGCTGTTTAGCGAATTAGAGCAGTTTAACAGTTGTGGGTAGCTCACCTAAGATGCTAGGTGAATAGTGTGTGAAGAACATAAGGTGGTGTAAATGCCTTTTGTGAAATAGAGCATGTAGATGTCTGTGTGCTGGTGTTTAAGATAATGGGTGGTGAGAGACTTCCAAATTTTCCCCAAGATGTTAGTGGCTGTCAGTGCTCACACTTGCTATTGCTTCCACTTATTTTGATGATCTTTTTGTTGTATCACTGGACCGTTGGATGGTATGTTGTCTAACTCTGAAGCAGCTGATGGCCCAGGGACAAGGGATTTACCACCTAAGGTGAAGGTGCACAGGAGAGTCTTTGGGCGGGAGGAAAGAGATTTTAACCCTACCTTCCATCTATCATCTAGAATGGTACCTCTAGCAACCTCAGAATGTGAGGTTGCTAGTGAATAGTAGGGGTAAGATGTCTCCCTTGGTCAGAAGTCAGAGGGAATATTGGGGATGCAGCCTAATTTGTGACATGGCTACAAAGGAATACACCCGACTCTGCCATCGCACTAGAGTGTTTAGAGTGTGGGGATGGACAGAGGGAAACGACAGTAAGAGGAAAGGGGGTGGTCTTGCTCTTTTTGTCAACTCCATAAAGTGTAATCCGGGACAAGTAGCAAGTGTCTCTAGTCTGGATCTTGAACTGCTGGCTGTGGGCCATATTACCTTCCACAGGAGTTTTCACACCATTGTTCTGGTTGTTTACATCACTCCTTCGGCTGATGCTGTCGCAACATGTGACATCATCCACCCATTCGTCACAGGATTACAGACAGAACATCCCAGCGCCATTGTAATCTCTGGTGATTTCAACCATGCCTCTACCCCGACAAACGTTGCCCTGTATGTAAAATGCAAGACAAGGAAGAACAAGACTTTGGACTTGTATGTTGTATACAAATGTAAATGGTGCAAAAAGCTCTACTGCCCTCCTGCCACCAACAGGCCAGACCACAACCGGATACCCAGGTACATGCCCACTGTCCTGCAGCAGCCCCTACCCACCTAGACTGTGAGCTTGTGATCTCCCAAATCTGTTGGGGCTCTACAAAACCGTTTTAAGCTCACAGATAGAACTTGTTGTGTGGGTCGCATGACGACAACATTGACAGGCTCTCTCACTGCATTACGGATTAAATTTCTTTCACTGTTGGCACTATGATAACTGTGAAAACGGTCCACTTTTTCCCAATGACAAACCTTGGATGATTAAGGACATAAAATCCCTCCTCTACAGGAAAATGAAGGCTTCCAGGGCTGGAGACGGGGAGGAATAGGATGGGGAAGATCACAGGCTATAAGCAGCCAAGGTGCCCGAAGGCCGAGGGGAACCAGGAGAAAGCAAATGAACGAACCCTTTTTTTTTTAAAAGGAGAGTGAGCAGTCCACTCACCCTGAGTGTTGTTATTCTATATTCAGACCGTGGGGCCAGGGGGAAACTAGAGAGCGAGGCGGGAGAGAAGAATTGGGAAGACACAGGAGAGGAAACTGCGGTGGGATTCGAACTTAGGCTAGTGAGGGCACAAATTAGGTTCCAGAGGCGGGGGGACTGAACCACTAAACTATCTCTGAGCACTTTCACCTGCTTCTCAACAGGTTTGGTAAGGGGACCCCAGGCCAGCTGTCCCCAACTCCCTGCCCAGCAGGCCGGTCTAATGTGACCCCGCTTCCCTCTGCCCACGCACATCCTCCACTTCCTGCCCACCCCAAACGTGCCACCACATTTGCAGCTGACAACACCACGGCCCTTGCCCTCCATCCAAGCCTCTCCATCACTGCCATCCAGGGGCGAAGGGAGTTAGGGAGGTTCCACACGAGCAAGGCAGCAATTCATCAGCTTCAGGATGCTCAAAGCATGTACCAGCCAATTAGCAGAGCTTCCCCAGCACCTATTCAACCTATTCTTGAGTCTGACAAGGTTGTTTCAACTATGGAAAACCTGTTGCATTGTACCAGTGCCCAAGAAGGGATACCCCAGTGTCCTGTATTCCACGGAGGAAGTTTACAACAACTTAATAAAAATGAAGAATTTCCGTGTGAGACGCGTCCATGTCCAAATTAAATCAAAAGGGCTTCCAGCTGCACACAACACAGGGGTAAATGTTTCTGGGCTGATTTGTTTATTATTATTATTAAGAAATCAACTTGTCCACTTGCTGTTGTAACACTCAAAAGCTTGCTTGTTATGGTACCCCATAGGACTTGCACTGGTGTTGTGTTTGTATGCCACATCAAAATGTTTGCAAGGTAGCTTATATCTTGTGCCAATACATGCATATTCCCTATCCTCAACCATATGGCTCTTTCTTGTGAGCAGATGAAACATAGAACTTTCCCTGCAAAATAATGCTCAAATTTGCGTGACTCGCTGCTATGGCACAGTTTATGGCACACTCAATTCAGCTCAATTACTCAACAAAGAACATTGAAACCAGGAGTTATGATGTCAGATTAGGGAAAAGAAAACTGAACTCCATCCTGGACAACACCACCCGCTGTTCCGCCACACAAATACATCTGGCCCTGGCACATTAGTAAACGATTCAGCTGGGGCGCGGCCTTGTGTTGAGCGAAAAAAAAATGTCACCAGGTTAACTTCATCAGGTTAACAAACTATGTGACGCTATCAATGGGTGCCACATCTACATGTTTTTTGACATTCATGGCTGACAACTAGCAGCTATATATGCTAAAGAGCAAGCTGTAACTTTTATCATTTGTAGGCTACATGACGTGAGCCTCACCCACCACAATCCCCTTGAGGTTTTCAGCAGCCAGCATATACCAACACTTTTCATTCAGCAAGCAAGCCTCTGGGCTGCCGAATACAAGTCAGCAACGACCATGCAGGATGTCTGAATCGCTGTGGACACCAATCTACATAACTGTGATCCCCAGCTTCATAGCTTCACGGATGTGGTCCTCCATGACAGCGATCAATGGCGGAACAACATTGAAAATCAGGTTCTTGACCGGTTTGCTGATAAATTGAGAATCTTGACGAATCCAGTCGGAAGAAAAGCCTTCACAGCTGACTTCATTATTTAAGGATTGTTGTCCATTTCAGATATAACCGATTCCAAAGCTGCATTTTGATTAAAGTATCCCCAAGAGCCGGCCTTGTTGTTTTCGAAATTCAGCAGCCCCACCTTATAGCGCTGATTGGCCGCTCATATTCTGTGCAGAGCTGAAACCCAATCCAGTGGCTCGGGGCCAGACAGATCTCATGCACTGTATTTTTATCTTAAGTATGTACTATTTTTTTCCGGTATTCTCCATATTGTTGCAATGATCCAATGCCCCCACAGGGATCATTTAAGTTTCATCTATCAAATTGTCTCAAACTGTTTTTGTCTTACAGCTAAATCCAAGTAAGCTTACCTCATATAAATTAATTGATGAAGTGAGGCATAACAGATAGACAAATAATAATTTTCAGTTATTCTACATAGAGTTATTGGCTTTAAGGCCAGGACAGGACTTATCTTTGGACAGGGTCTCAAATTCTCTCATATAGCACCTGTTGGGTATTTTTGGTCACTTTTCCTCAGATGCACTCTCTCCCCCCTTCTTACCTTCTCTTCCCTCAGGCTCCATATTTTTCATTTATAGAATGGAATTGTGTAACGTGAAATACCTCTGAATTGTGAGATAATTGTAGAAATGGAGTAAAAAAGTATTTTCTGTCTTGAACATAAATATCATACTATTGTGAATGGGTAGCAGTGCTGTCATAGTTGAGGGTGCATAGTGCTTGCATAGTACTTACTTATGAATAGTCATGCTTAGTACTGATCCTGCTTGAGTGGCACTCGCAACAGCTTACCTCAGCATAGTCGAGAGAAAAGTAGATCTCATGCAAAAAACAGTTTCCCACACCTGGTTTAGGACCATACTGTGTGTTGCCTAAGGTGATATTGTGAGCAGCAGAATGATGAGGTAGATAAAATAACATTCTAATCCACATTAAAAATTATGGAAAAGTCATGCAATTTTATGTCAGATCCAGGGGTTGGAATCTGTATTATGGGTCGCTCTCAGTTATTCTGTTTGATTTCTCACCTGTAGCTCTTAGAGGTCGTTTGACACAGTGCTCTGTTTGACCAGTCAAAGCAGCTCACCTTCCCTCTCTCATATATATAAAAAAAAAAAAGAAACCTCCATCCTCCTTTCCTTCCTTCCTCTGCCCCTCCCCCATGCATTCGGCCCCCTGCCCCATTCAGCTGAAATACAGGTCACTGAGGTGTGGTTACTCAGCGTCTCAGGTTGGTCGGCCAATACCACAAGTGCTTGGCCGCACTTGACAGCTAATACGTCTGAAAGAAAAACAGGTTCGGTGGTAGTGAGTGCAGCGAGCAGCCTTGACACAAAGGGCATTATGTCACTGCTGCCCGCTTGCCTACACTTTCCTTTAGCTCCCCCTTTGGTGTAATTGAATTTTTATGGCAACATCAGAGATCAGGTTCTCTCTCACACACAAACTCACTCCCAGGCGGCTAGAGAGGATTGTGTTGTTCTGGTTCTGGTCATCTATACCTATAGGCGATACAAACACAATACACATGCTGCACAGCTAATGTCAATGTGAAAGTACCCTTTGGTTCAGATAGAGATACATTTCCTCCCTTTTGGGAGGCCAATATGGCCTACAGCCTCCTTCTCAGGGTTATTTGACTCAGTGCATGGTTATTCCATTCATCCAGTGTTTAACCTGTCGAGCAACAGGTGAACAGAGAATAGCAGAATGGCCATCACTCACTTTTAAAACGCCAGCTGTCTGATGGATGCAAATGGATGCATGTCAGTGGCATATTGTCTGCAGCACTACAAGCAAGAGAAATATGATTATAGGGAGGGAAAGCAGTCGTGTTGCCCCTTACTGGTTGCGTTCAAAGGTTGGCGAGAAAAGGTTTGATATAGAGGGATTTGATATAAAATTTTACTACCATCAACTTTGAAGAAACGTGATTCTGTCTCAGTTGAAAAATAATGCTTGTTTACTAATTATACTGTCTGTTGGCCGCTAAAAATAACTTTAATATTTACTAGGTTTCATTGCAATGAATTTGTTGTATGATGTACTTTAGAACCTCATCAATTCATAAACAAGCCAACTGAAAATCATGAAATCTATTAGTTAGAATTTGAAACTTGATGACTTTGGTGAACCCTTGAGTGCCTCAGTGGTAGTTTTTTACATCAGCTGTTGCAGAGACTTGCCACTCCGAGCAAAGTTAACTAATTGTTACAACTTAAGATAACATTAAAGACATAATGTCAGCATGCCCTAAATTGCTCAGTTAGCAAATAATTTAGTCCATAGGGTTAGCAAACCACAAATTATTTCCTTCATACCATTGCAAACCATGACTTTGCACTGTGAGCACACGCTGTGAGCCTACTACTAAGTTGATACGAATTTGAGTTCTCAAACACAGTGTAAACGAATTAATCAAGCTTATTTATCCTTGCATATTAAACAGAAATAGTAGATAGAAAATATAAGTGTATGTGTTATTTATTTAGGTATTAGTCAGCCACTACCACCTTCGATAATACATTTCCTGTGGTAAACACTGACACTGAAATGGGGACACACAGGGATAAAAATAATTCTAAAGTTAATTTTAAATTAGATACTTGTTCTTTATTTTTTTCTTGACTGGCAGGACTTGCACTATAATTCAAAATGAACAGAAATATGAAAAGGTCGCTTGCACATTTAAAAGCTACGTCTCAATTGAAATCATCACGCCTACGCCATGTGTGTGTGTGTGTGCCCGTCCATCCGTCCGTCAATTCCAAGGGTGGATCAAGCTGGCTTGTTTTTAAAGGCAACAACAATTACCACAAACACACACTGGATGACCACAGCTTGAAGTATATATAAAACAAAGCTGATAACTTGATTTTCAGTTTTTGGTACATTTTAAACGATTTAAAAATGACGGGCGCTCTTGGGCGCTATAGTGAAATATAGAACGGGCGCTCTCTAGCAGCTACGCTGTGTCTTCATTGAAATGTTTTTTTTTCTTTAGATGCGTGCAAGTAGGCAGAGGTGGAGAGAAAAAAATACTGGGGGAATCGCGAACCTGCTTGTGAATTCGAAGGCGAACGCTCGTTTCGATCGATTTTCAATGTAGAATCGAAATCGTGACACTCCTAGACATTACACATTACCACTTTGTTGCTTAATAAATAAAATGATAAATATAACTGCAAGCGGCGATGGCAGGGTTCAGTCCCATAATGGCTAACATTGGGAGAATAGAGAGCCTAAGTCCCTCCCCTTCCGCTGTCCCCCATGGGACCTTATTTCGGAAAAAATATATACGGTAGTCAACGGCGAGAGACAAATAATTGTTTGATCCCGTTTGAATTGTGCCATGACTTACACATATGATGTTTTGTCAATTTAAAAGATAATTTTGCAAGTCAAGAAAGTCGCAGTTTGTTGTAAAACAGTACAGTAACGTTTAGTTTTGTGTGAAACCGCTCAGTGAACTACATCTCTCGTCTCGCACAATATACGTCACCAACACCAACATGGAACGAAACATAGGAAACACACAGGCATCGCGTTAACGTTAGCCCCCACTGTACTAAAACTATCCTAAACCAGTTTAAATCCGTTCTTACTGTCTACCTTCCAGGTTGTGTATAATACTCCTGCTATCTGAGAGGGACTTAGCTTCAGCGGCTCTGGGTAGCTTGTGGAGAGAGGAAGTTACGTCACTTGCGCGACTTTTGGGTGTGTAGTCTTTCTAATTACGTATTTTTACAGTCTTATAGTTCAACAGTTTTACGACAAACTGCGACTTTCTTGACTTGCAAAATTATCTTTTAAATTGACAAAACATCATATGTGTAATTCATGGCACAATTCAAACGGGATCAAACAATTATTTGTCTCTTGCCGTTGACTACCGTACATATTTTTTCCGAAATAAGGTCCCATGGTGGTCCACCGGAAGGGGAGGGACTTAGGCTCTCTATAGATGTTTGACAATAATGTCAGGTTATCTAGCTAAAAATAAATTACATCATTGGAAAACTACATCTACACATTTACAACCATACAAGTCACATTTCTGTGCTAAGTTTGTTTTGGACTTGGTGATACTAAAACCAATTATATTAAGTGATCTAAAGGCTAGGAACTCACCAGTCATGTCGCACAGACAGGCGAAAAATGGACAACAAGACTAATTTGAATATTATGTACGTTCAGCAATAGGACCATCGTCCAAATGCAATATGGCAAATAGTTTAGCCAAGTTTAGCAAGTGTCAAATCAGCAAGCATGATAGCTCAACAGTTGCAAAACGAAATATCTGCAGCTCATCTTTATGCTTATGTGAGCAAAATGCAAGTTAGACAAAACAGTCACAGTCAAAACATAACAAAAGAGATTGTTAAGGTAAGGCAATAAGGTAATTTTTGCATGTGAAGCTACTGATGTTACTGTATTGTAGTTGCTCAGTTTGCAAGGGTAACAACAGAGTTGTAAAAATGCTAAATGTAACATATCTTTGCAAAGATGAAGTTAAAATGATAACATCAAAATAATAATAATTGAATGCATTTACATTATACTGCCATTGCCAAACAATGACAAATTACAGAAGTGAAATGTAGCAAACAAGAAACCAAATGCCAAATTGCCAAATTTCATGTCTCTATCATGTACCATCTCATGGCAATTTGAGAAAGAAGAACAGCACCAGCACAGAAACAAGCAATTTGAGAAACTGCTGTTTCTCAAATTGAGATGGTACATGATAGAGACATGAAATTTGGCATAATGATGGATAATGGTGTGCAAATGCTTCCCAATAAATATGACCCCAGTCGGCTTGATGGAGACGCTATAATTAAAGGCCCAGATTTCAAGCCTTTGAAAGGCCGTAACTCCCACACTGTACGTCCGCTTGACATAAAACGTGCTACGCATTATTCTCTTGTGTTTGAAGTACAGATTTGCCAGATTTGGATTCAACCCTAGGACATTGCGGTTACATGGCATATGCCACTAGGAAGGCACAAAGGATAATATTTTCAGTGACTCAGAAGTATTGTTTTAGTTAATAGAGCTCTGTATACTATATAGCAGTATAGGCTATATATTATGGGAAATTACATTATACGTCAGCTGCCTAACCCTCAGTCAAATGTGTTTCAGTGCAACTCCAAAAAGAACCAGTTTTAAACTGTAGTATTCAGCGTACAAATGGAAAAGTGGGCATAAAACATACTGACATAACATTTATATCAGCATATGTAATATTTTGTAAGAAAAAGAGCTGTGAAAAGTAGCAAACAGGAGAATTAAAATTCCTCAGACTGTGTGAAGTCTTAACCTAATACTCACTATTCAATTCATGCAGGAAGTAAACCTACATTTGGTTTACATTATATTACACTTGCAGTGGGTGAGACCAGCACCCATGACTGGCCTAATGAGTGGCATCGCTTTCACTGTCACGCAGTGGTTCTGATGCGAAACAACAGCGTGCTATGAGATTGAAATGAAGAAACACCAGAGCTCTGATGTTGGGCTTACTCATTGACCTTCTGGCTGATAACACAAGCTTGTATAAGCTGGTTGACCTTTCCACATCTGCATTGTTTGTCACATAGTCTCTGTACTTATTTGCAAGCATTGATAGATGAGGCGAGGAGTCCGTCACGCCGTTCTGAAACGAGTCGGTGTGGACAAGATGTGGCTGGACCGAACTTGGCGAAGTGCAGATGGAGCTTCTTCTGGAACTTACAGAAATCCAGGAACATGCAGCGTTTATCTTCTTTGACCAGGACAGTGTATGATTGGCTGAATATAACATGCGAAGGAAATGGGTTGCTGGTTGTCAACCATCCATGTATTTGGGCAGTTTGTTCCTCGCAAGTCGGTAGGCCTGTTCAAAATGTCTCACCTTCTCCTTGTTTGTAGCTTGTGTGATGCGCACATGCAGATAGCAGCAAAAATGATATGAAGAACCTCCAGTATGTGAGCGCGTTCATTGCCAAGGACTCGTTCCTGTTGAAAGAGGTTACATAGCAGACTTTGACTTCTAAGGTGGAGATGAAGAGTTTGAGAGTTTGATCTTGTGTGAACAGCCTGCAGGGAATTTTAATATTTATTTGTTTAAATGATGACACTCAGTTGAGGTTAAATAAAACTGCGCATTTGTCTTGCAAGAGGAGAAAGCTGCCCATACAGACACACACACACAGTTACTTGAAAGCGTGGCAAGATGGAGGAGTGGGAAGTAAATCGATGTGTTCTGCGCCACAGTTGACTTTTTCCCAGTTGTTAATGAACATGTCATTCACCAGCATCGAACCACAGATCATCATTTTGTGTACGAAATCAACAATGAAATTGTCAAAATTAGAATCACTGTTGGATTTTTTTCCTCTGCTGCCATTGTTTTGGTGTATAGGATGGTTATTGGTCTTTGTCTTTCAAACGTTTTCTCTGTGTTACACTCTTTTCATTTCAGGCCAGCTTGAGGTGGTCATCATATCTAAATGTTCTCCATTTGTCAGTGACTATGTTACACGTGGTACAGAACAGCTTCTCCTCATGCTCATGGAAATCTGTATAAGATTTTGCCCATATGCTTTTTTGACAACCATGGAGCTGAAAAATGACGCCATTGCAGTCATTTTTCGCTCCCAACCCAGACTTGCTGTCTGGGTTGGGTTTTGCATAGCTGTGAAACTCATGTGAGTGACCTAACACGGGAGTTTTAATGTAAAGGCAAAATACTGGCTTAAACAGAATCACACTTGTAATCACTCATCATGAAGGCCCCCCATACACACACACACACACACACCTTTATACAGAAAGCTTCCAGTTCAAAGAATCAATGAAATGCACACACACACACACATACCATTGGCTGTAAATTAATGTGAGATATCGTAAATGACTCCACTCCTCATCTGTTTGTTTCTTGTAACCATTATATGCTTTTTGTAACAATGAATGTCTGTAAGATCCAAAGCCTAACCAGGGACAAGGGTCGCAAATTAGCTTTAGCTAGAAACCCAGTATGCTGTGCATCTGTTTCATGTTTTTGTAACCTGTAACAATGATTTTCTGCATTGTCCCTGACAAATAAACCGATAAATTAAAAAATAACCTGTTTCCGGTGATCCAACCCGTTCTCATCAGCAGCCATAGTTGTGTATAAAGCTGTGATCTCTATGTTGTGGAAAATTCCCTAATTGTAATTTGGTGACTCTATGGGTGGTGACAAGCGATGATCAGTGGGGAACTCCGGCTGGAAGCCAGACTGTGAGTGACAACAGGATAAATTATGTGACTATGTTAGACAGCTCATCTGTCCTTTATTGCTGTCTAGTAGGCGGTGATGGGAAGTTGCAGTGTTTTGCATGAGTTTCTTCATGAATCTGTGACGTTCCAGTAGAGCTATAATGGTAATCCTAACATCATCAAGGTTTTTTGGCCATTCATTTGTAGCAAAGAGGTTTCAAAATAGCTAGCTTCTATGTAGTTCTACTCATTCAATCTGTAGCACAATGTACAAGGCGAGACAAGTGGCTAAACTGAAAGTATGTGTATTTTTTTGTAGGTTTAGAAAAATGCGAAACTCAAAACTGAGAACCTTAACCCCAAAATGGAGTACAAGTTCCAGAATTTTGCGCTAGAGCATGTAGTGTGGTTGACAGTGACAATGGTGCAATTTCTTGTGTGGGATTGCAAGTTATTAAGTTTAATTTTGTCTTGACTTCACAAGCCTGGCACGTCAGTTAATCATCTAGACTCCACACAGCATATAACAGAACAGGACTAGCTACACTGCTCTACATGTGAAGATTTGTAATGATTTTCATGTAAACTAACTCTTTTCATCATCCTTTAAGTAGGACACTGAGAGGGCACAGGTCTCCTCTGATCATGTGATAGGTTGGGATGGGTGATGGGTATTGTAGTAGTTGTAGTAGTTGTTTTCACTATCCAGCACATCAGTGCTGGATGGTGAAAAAGCTTATTTCTTAATATGGAGATTGAAACATTCATATTCAATGACTAACAGTCATGTGGTGCAACACACAAAAAAATTCCAAGCCCTATGATTGCATGGTATTCTGCGTTTGTCTCAATTAAATTTTTAAACTCAGATTTTGTGATTCCGTCTTCAATCTCTGCAAAATAATAAACAATAGTGCCTTAGGTCTCATAATGAAGGCCCGGTTTGAGGGTGCACCTTGTAAGGAATTAATTGACTGATCAACTTCAGCTGTCTAATTGCCACTCTATTTTCCGTTTCCATGAAGGTTATGGAAAAGTTATGGGTCAAGTGTGAATGAGAGCTGGACTCAAAAGTTGTAGGGTTAGAAATAAATAAATAGCCTACATCTGATCTTCAACAGATGAAGCACACAGAAGTTATACATTTAATCGAATTTTGATTTGGATCAGAATTCTGGCATGATGAGAAATAATAGGCACCTGTCAGGGATGGTTAGACATGACAAAATCAGTAACCTCCTTAATTCGTGTGAGATAAAAACAGAAGACATGATAATAATAGTAAAGATAAGTGACATTGATGTTTTCAACTCTGCGTGCTTCTCCGTGAGATTTGTGTGAACCTTCTGCTACTTTTGCTGGAAAAGCTTAATTGGCGGTTACGTGCATCAAGTGTGAAAGTGATAGATTTGTGAAAGTATTGAAAGTCAGCAATAATGTCAACCTAGGCAATTTAAAGAGCAGCATCACTCATTTTAGAAAATCCTAGAAATCCAAGTTCACTAAATCAAAAAAAGAAGTGTTCTTTGGGCATAGGGATCGCACATGATTACTTAAATTCAGTGGTACTCCTGTTTGGCAGCTCAACCATAGTCGGAAGAAAGTTTTTTTGCACAACTGCATGAGTGAAGAACCTACAGTAATGACTGTTTTCTGTTTCTCTGTCTCTCATCCCCAATTTCTTTCTCCCTCCTCCTCACCCACTCAGAGGCTAGTGGGGCTCCTCTCTCCCCCAGGGATGGTGCCACGTGACAGGGAGGCCGTAGAGCCATAGCCCCACCACCACCAACCCATCCTCTGGACCTCAGGCTGCTCGGCCACCGTTGATCTCGCCCCCGACCCCCACTTCTTCCCGTCATCATTGCTCTGAGCCCAGGACGAGGCCACAACAGCCCCCACATGACTCACCCTCTGGAGCCCTAGATCAAGTAGGTACAGAATGTCAAACCAGATTTGTGTGTCCTGTTTGAGCACTGCATTGTGTCTCAGGGCAGGGCTGTGTTAGGCTAACTTTATGTAGCCTAACCCCTACCCTTTGCTGTTGCTTTCCCTGCAACTTCAGCTGATTCTCTGCAGACTCTGTGTCACTCTTGTTTGACCCTCCGCTCAGAAAAAGAGCAGCTTTTTTCTGCCAAACAGCCAAGCGGCACAGTGGTCAAGCACTTAATGGGTGCGTGTATTCTCACCACCACGGAAGGTGCGCAGCCTTGCTTGCGCGTGGAATAGAAGTGTCTGAAAACAACTCCGCTTGTGTCATTGACATTTCATCAAACTGTGAAGTCCCACAGGAGCGGTGGTAAAAATATTGCCGCTGCTGAATGAATGTAGCGGAAACACTGAATCAGAGGGTCTGAGAGTTCTGCCAAGAACATATTTACTGAGCAGATCCTTAATAAAGTCAGGGGCCAGTCTGTTAATGGATTTAAAAAACAAACTATTAATGAATCTTTTAGAATCTATTCTAAAATTAACTGGTTACCAACATAGGTGCTTGGAAACAGGAGTATTGGGTGCTCTCTTCCTGGTTCTAATTAAAACTCGTTGTAGCTGTCCTATAGTCTGGAAGTTCTGAGAGAAGGGCTTGATAGTAGACAAGCCTGTTAGTGATAAAAGTGTGCATTAATTTCTCTATATCATCATGGGTGAGAAAAGGCCTTACTTTGGTAATATTTTTCAGGTGATAAAAGGCAGTTGTAGTTAGATTTCTGATATGTGCTTCAAAGCTTACATCACTATCAAAGATAACCCCCAAGTTCTGAGCATTCTCCCAAGCAGGAG
Source organism: Centroberyx gerrardi (assembly GCF_048128805.1). Taxonomy (NCBI): domain Eukaryota; kingdom Metazoa; phylum Chordata; class Actinopteri; order Beryciformes; family Berycidae; genus Centroberyx; species Centroberyx gerrardi. The sequence goes on from NC_136014.1 coordinate 4,080,870, forward strand.
ATTTCAATAGTAACTAAACCCCACCTAAATCTGTGGTGAAGCCTGACACCTAAAGGCCCTGACACACCAGGCTGACGGTTGGCCGTCGGCCAATGTTGGGCCGTCGGTAAGCGTCTGTGTCCCTAGTTTTTGCGGTGTGTCCCGCACCGTCAGCACTAGTCGGACCCCTGTCGGCGTCTTTTCGGCCGATTGAGCATGTTGAATCGGCGTCGGAGCCATCGGTGAGAGAGATCACTCTGATTGGTAGTTCGTGTTTTGCCTCTGGATGATTGGACTGATAAATTCCTTCAACATGTGGAACTGAACAGGAAAGAGCCGAGCGAAATTTTTAAAATCGGAGGTTTCATTTATCTCCAGCTCTCGACACAGGTTCGGGAAAGCCCCTTGAGCCTGTCGCTGGAGTAACGTTATTCATGATTTCACCCATTTAGTGCGGTTTCTCCTTATTTTTCGCCTCCGCCTCTTCCTTTCTTCTTCCACAACCAAAAGACCAAGGGCTGACAACGCCAGTGCCATTTGCAACTTCTTATCAGACATAAGGTATGGAGAGTTATTTCCCCTCACGCAGGCGCAGAACGTACGTGCTAGTTGGCCGTTGGCTGTAGTCTTTGCGGTGTGTTCAAGTGCAACTTTTTGGACCAGACGCAGGCGATGTGAGGCGACGCAACAGTCGGCCTTCGTCGCCGCTGGTTCTTTGATGTCGGTTTGGTGTGTCAGGGCCTTAATGGTGAAAAGTAGGGTACTGAACTGGCCATCTTCTATTGGCTGCTCTTTGTGCCAGGTGATGTCACCACCTGTTGTACTCTATAGAAGGTGACATCACCTGGCACAAAGACCAGCCAATAGCAGATGACCAGTTCAGTACCCTACTTTTCACCATTAGATGTCAGGCTTCACCACAGATTTCGGTTTGGGGTTTAGGTACTCTTTAATGTTCTCTGTCAGTGACTTCAATTTAGTAATCAACTTCTCTCGTGGCACCTCGGGCCCAATTACCAGAATTTCAGTTTTATCTTTGTTTAACTGATGAATATTTTACACCATCCATGCATTGATCTCTGAAAAACAGTTACTAAGGATATTCATAGAACACAGATCATCTGGCATGACTGAGATATACAGCTGTGTACCATCCGGATAACAGTGGAAATCAATGTTGTGTTTGCAAATGATGAAATGAAGCAATTGAATTCAACATAAATTGTTTGGAACTTGTTGGGCAGCATTTAGGATCAGGTCCACTGCAGTGTGAACAGCTAACTACTTTATTCTGTGAAAAGTCATTGTTACCAGCTTCATTTGTATGTGTGGCTTGTTTTCCGCTGCTGGCTAATTGCTTCTAAGTTTCTTCTCCATCTCTCACTCACACTCAAACATACATACAGGCTAGTCTTCTGCTTACATACCTCCTTCATCCTATGTCTTTACATACAGTATACACTTGAGATTAAAATGAAAGAATATTTTGAAAAATCTTTCTGGGCAGGAACAAATCTTAAAAGGCAGGCTGCCCAGGCAAAGCCTAGAAACACTGAACGGTACCGAAAACAATTCCCTGACTCTAGTGGATAGCAAGCTAACACTGCAAGAAATACATACCTTAGCCATGGCTAGCCTGTTAATGGCAGTGCTGGCAGGAGTGCAGTCATTGGCCTGGGTGCTGACAGAGTGCTTAGAAAGCAGCGTTCTGTCAGAAAAAAGGTGTAGGTAGCTTGGGTTGGCCAGTTGCAGCCTCTGGAGGACAAAAATGTAGCTCTAACCCAGTGGCAATGCTAGGGAAGAGCTGCCAGCCCATTCAGTACCATGACAGAGTGATAGTCTGTCCCTTGACTTGACCTGTAACTGCAAATGATCTGTTACCGTTTCCTTGGGCCCTTGAAGCAGGTTAAAGGGTAATACCGGTGTTTTTTTTAAGCTTGTGCCCATCGTATAGGTTGCTCCTCTCCTTTACATTATTCCTGGTGGTGGCACACTGTCTGCATAGTTGGAGATATCAGGGCTTATTTTTCTACCTTCAGAGGAAGCCATTTGCTGCCATTCATTCTGGCACAGTATGAAAAATAACTTCCACAGAGTTGGAAATTGCCCAAACTAGATAATCCATCGCAGTAAAAGTGAAGCCTTAATTTGCTTTTGTCAGAGTTTGTTCTATCATCTTTTCATCGTGCCTGAATTGAGTGCGTTCATATCAGTGTGCATTATCTTATGCTCTGCTTACTGTCAATCATCAGACACCCACAGGAAGAAATGGAAGTCTCCGCCAGGAAATTATCTATGTATGAATTCTAAAATAGAGTGGTCTTCACCTTCACTTTTGTCCCAACGCCACCTCCTCTACACTGTTTCTATGCTACACAAGGTGACAATATGGATTGAGTCGAAAATGACCCGATCTGCTTTTTCCACTACCTTCTGTGTGTAAAAAATGAGCAGAATCTTAGTAGTAAGCACACGCAGAGCCCTCGTCAGCATTGCTGTCGCCATGGGAATGTGAAATATGACCCAGCCTGCATTTACTGGCATCATTGTGTCTAACCTGAATGCAGTGAAATTTATCCTATCACCTCTTTTGGCAACATGTTGTTGGGTAGATGTAGAGCACAGAGCATCTTACAACTAGCAATCTTTTCAGTAGCATCAAGTGCTCTTCTCAGGACCATCAAGTGCTCTTTATATTAGAGCAGGATTAATTATCCATACAAAGATGATAGCGTTCTCCCGCACTCTGGAAGGCTTCAGACCCCTTCCACTATTTGTAATTCTTTGATGTTTCTGTACATTAGAGCAAACATTATTCACTTCCAGGTGTTTTTCACAGTCACTCATCAACAGTAAATGGGTTGAAATGGTATTTTCACCCAAAAGAATGAACTGGAACAGAACTGATGCTGATGCATAGTATATGTTGGGTTAAGGGTCAAAGTTAGAATTAGGTTTAGGTTATTACGAGGCCCTCTGGGGTGACATGGTAGAAAAAAAAACTCGATGTGTAAATCCGTGCGAACGGATTTGTAAACTGTGCGAATGGATTTAGTTTACAAATCCGTTCGCACAGTTTACAAATCCGTTCGCACGGATTGTGAATCCGAGGGCACGGTTTAGAAATCCGTTCGCACAGTTTACAAATCCATTCGCACGGATTTACACATCAAGTTTTTTTTTCTACCATGTGACCCCAGAGGGGCTCCGTAGGTTATGGTAAGGGTTAATGTTAATTTAGGATTAGGGCGTAGGTTTTGGGTTAAGTTTAACTTGCACATAGGTGTTGATAAACTGGGTGGGTATTAAATATATAACGCTTAGCTAACATGTTGATATCGCTGAGAATCAGGCAGGGATAATGTGGCTCTGTGCAGTAATCACAGCCTGAGTAAATTCATGAATAAATTCAAATTACTGAGCTGCAGATTTTGCGCACCACAATGCTGTTGCCATTGAGTATCATAAATAAGGGCCACAGTGGCTAATTAACGCCATTTGTATTGCCAATTAGGAATGTGTGTGCCCAACAATCATGATATTGATTTATAATAAGTATTGTGGGCTACATGACAGTTTTGACTCCATATGATGGTTAAAGTGTGCTGCAGCTATCCTTGGAATTTTCCCTCTTAGTCCAGAAGGTCTGTGTAAACACAGTCTATTGTCGCAACAAATTCAACAAGTTCTTTTTGGAGGACAATGGGTTGCCCAGCCTTCTTAAATTTGTTTCTTGGTTTTTGTAGTAGCACGAGCTGGATTCAATATGTGTTTCTCAGTACAGCCCGCTAGACTGCTGAGTGCCTGGGGAGCCCCGAACAAACTAGCTCATCCTCAAGTCTTCTTGTTTCCATCAGGTGCTTGTATATTCGCCATACAAGCCTCCTGGCTCTGCGTCTCCAGGAACCACTGAAATTGAGGATAAATGTCAGCAATACAAATTCAATCATCATTTGTCTCCTGATCACTTTGCTTGTCCTTCACAAACATTCCTCTGTGTGTCACCTTTACTTTTGACCTGAAAGTAAGAGTGAAAACAGAGTGAAAGTTGGCGGGCGGGTCCAAACTAATTTTTTGACCACTGTCCTAAAACACAAGTCTAGTTGTCTCTAAGTGCAGGCGAACAATCCTGGATAAAAAATTCAGCAGCACTTTTCTTAGTCATTTGCATGATCATTACCCTGGTCATGTGTAACATTGTAATATTGTGTAACATATTTCATAACTAATGACAAATCTCATGTGATCTCACAAGATCTATAGTCTGCTCACTTTTGGCCAGAATATTTGATCAGACCTAGTTATTCACCTACATGTGTCCATAAATTGATATGGGAAATAAAAAAAATGTAAGAAATACAACATTCGGTCTAGAAAATATTGTATTTTATGCAGTTGTTTATTCATTGTAAATGTGCACTGATATCATTGTGCCGTGCAGGACTTGTGCTTTTTTTTCCTGGCCATGCTAACATGTAGTGCTTGGTTCAGTTGGTACAGGCTATAGTAACAAGAAGCACATGCAGAGCTTCTTGTCCTTGTTCAACACCAAGACTAATGAGGTCCTTAGAGGGAGCGATATTTTATATGTGAATTTTGGTAGTCAGTAATTTTCAAGACTGAATCAAGAAGCATCAAGGAGAGATATAGGTACAAATTACTGTTAAATCTATCCATACCTGTATTTTATGAAATAACTAAGCTGACATAGTCATTTTTTTGTACTGATACCATAGATCCTACCTAATTAATCATTCTCAATGAATATCCTTAAAGTATTTTTAAGTGTCGTGTTTTGCTTTATTAAAATTGACCATCATTAACTGTTTAGCATTTCAGAGCTCATGCTTTTCTGACATATGGGCTTGCAAGCCAGCACTTTGTTACTAGCTAACTGTAGACCATTATGAGTGCATCCACTGCCATGCATTGACTTCTATTAGGGGAAGGAAGCCAGTTTGACAGTATTCGTGCAACTAACTATATAATAACTATATTCTATATAACTATAATATGTTATATTATAGTTATATAGTATAGAATATAATAATAGTTCATTATATTCACAAATGGGCACTCCAGATGATGCAGTATCAGTGTGGTATAATTACAGACCTTGAAAAATTAAACCTTAAAATCTTTTTTCCCACCCCAAAACAGTAACCAGCTGACTGTAATTACACAGCTAAATAGCCGGCAGCCGGCGCAATTTGAGAACTCTGGACATCTTTATGATATTCCAGTTACTTCCTGTGTTTTGAAACATTGGTTTGTTTGCACAATGTAACATTGGACAATATTAAAACAAGTGAAACAATTTATGTAGGTGAGATTAAAAAAAAAAAAAGGGCCCATACAGGGTGTTTAGAAGAGCAAAACAGACTATTTTGAAAAAATCGCGAAATATTACTTTGTCATAAGCATGCCACAAAACGTGACCGAGACATTAGCTGACTACCCTCCTGTCTTATTTAAAGCTGTCAATGAATGAATCAATTTCTTCCAATCAATAGGCACTGCAGAACGCATAACTGGCTGAATTTGCAGGACTCCAGTCTTCACTGTCTTCACCACAAGCAGCTGAGGCAAACTTAATGGCCTCTCAATTTAATTTTAAAGAGGACCCATTAGTCCAGGCCAAATGAATAGTTTAGAGAGGCAGGAAAGATGTATTTTCTCTGAGCGGCCTTAGTGCTAATGAAATGCTCTGTATGTGTGTGTGTGAGAGAGAGATAGTTACACACGCACACACTCACACCTGTTTTCTTCCCCTGTGTTGCGGGCTCTGAGACTTGCGGCCCCGGACCGACTGCTCAGCTCTGACTCGGCCTCCCATGGCAATTCACGGGTTGAAATGAGGACATACACAAACACACCATTACACAGAGACCAATGGAATATACAAAGTTCAATAAATTATGAATATTAATATGGAATCATAGGGCAGATGGCAATCTTTTAGATAGACATACTGTATATATCTAGGAGTCATGAAGCCAGCTTGTTACAGCTCACCATCCAGGTCCAGGACAAACTGCAGTGCTATTGTTCACTTGTGAATGAAACATTTCACATGAATTTGCAATCGGTAATCGTCAATGGATGCTTTAATTGAAAATTACTTGTTGACCTAAATTTTAAATTTTACTGTTCTGCAGTTCTCAGTAAATGCAAAGGCAGACAGCTATGGAGGCAGAACGAAGTATGTGATGCAAGCAAGCCTATGAATTAATGTTCTCCAAGGAAAGAGAATGCACTATGTATGAAAACAATGCATATCTATCTGTCAGTCTGAAGCCAAATGCATATAGCAGGATCATATGAGGCGCATCTGATTTCGCAGTCCCTTTCCAAAGATGATATTGTTGTAAACCCAGTAGAACGTTTATTTTGAAGAATAAGAATGCTACAGTTTTGAATTTATTATGTTTGAGGACACATTATTTACTTTATGAAAAATCTGATATTTGGACATTCGTTTGTCAAGTAAGACTCTTAACATTTAATGTTTTGCTCTGCCAAAATCCAGAGAAAAGATTTTAAAAAATTTTGATGGTTGGATTATGAGAGAAAAGACTCAAGCAGTGAAAAATAAATTAATGCAATGCAATGCGAAAACCCTTTCTGCAGAACTAATTTTGTGCAATCCTCAGTTCATATCAAAGTGCAATATATCTTGTTTTTTTTCCATTTGCCGAGTTAAATTCAATTGCCCAATCCTAATTTCCATTTTCAAAATTAAATTCATAATTTCTTTACAGCTCAATCCTAAAGATGGCAGTCAGTTCCTCCATGAGCAGATAGATCTGTAAGAGGTGTCAGGTAGGCACATATCAATAAAGGTCTTTTAGTTGACATGCAGCACTTTCAGGCGGCCATATTGGAGGTCCTGAGCTTTCTGGCAACAGTGGCTGTAAACATATGGTTGGGTTTCTAATTGTACAACAACTCAACAGAACTCAATAGGCATGTTTAAATCCCGTACTGTTTTTGACTGGGAACTAATCATTTCCCCCCAGATCTGATCAATAAAAATAATGTCAGCTTGTTAGCTAGCTAACCATAGTATCTGGTCAGCTAACCATCACTGTCTTGTGGTAAACACTTCTGATTTGTGCATTTACTAATCTATCTAATAGAAGCTATCATTGGTAGTGGCTAGTACTCGCATCTTAATATTAACATTGGTTGCTTTGCTTAATTAGCCTGCGGTCTGGCTAGCTAACAAAGCCAAAAAACAACTATTTATGCAGGCTAACTGAGCTGACTCTTGTCTAATAACAACTCTGAGTGCTTTGGAGTAGAGACTAGGGCTAAAGACAAGACAGTTTACTATGTCCCAGTAATCTAAATTTGGAAACAAATTATCTTATCAGACTATTCACTTTTATAAGATTACTGAATCAGCCTTCACCCACACCACAATCTTTTTTGAAATATCTCTCCATGATGGTGCCAGATGTGGTTGCTAGGAGATTTGTGACGCAACTGCAATGCCTCTACACACTACCTTATCCAACTCTGAAAACAGCAGGCTGACTTACAATAAGGAGACAATTTGTAAAATAACTACTTTTTTGTCTCCCCAAATAGGCAGAGTATGAATTATTAACTTATTCATACTTTCATAGTATGAATTGTGATTTTCACAGAATGTGCTTAACTGGTGCTGGTAGATCTCCCCAGCCTAGTCAAGTAAAATGTGTAAAATGACTTTCTGCCAAGAAAGGTTACCCACCCGTTTCCTTCATTTATCAAGGTTTCCAGCACAGGAATGCTAATCTTTTATCACTTGACCACTCTTACTGTATCTGTGCTGTAACATATCCCACACACTGACAGAGTTTTACATTTTGCATGTTTTGTAAGTATAACTTGCCTCATAGATCTCATGGGGGTTCCCACTTAGTTTCTAGCTCCTTTCCTTGTTACACAGTTGTTGAAGAGAATAGCGGCTATGCACAGTACTCCATCGTCTGCAACTTACTATGCACAGGTTTTAACATGTATTCCATACTCTAAGGAGGCTAACTGTAGCAGGGCCTGTAGAGCTTTATGCAGTCCAAGGTAATTTCCTACTCTTGGTAAACATCCTGGATGAGGGTGTACACACAGATGGTGGGAAACAATGGACTGGGACTGAGACAAGAGGAGGCAGAGACTGAACAGGCTATTTACTAGAGATGGGGACTCTAGTCAAATGAATTGTACTTGAGTCTGACTCAATCAATGACACAAGACTTGCTTGGTACATGGAGAACTTGAGAATTATACTTTTATATAATTGATATGTTGAATCTGATACTGTATATATTGATTGATATTTTGCATTTTTTCTGAGCCATGTTGCATACTCGTGGATACAGTTGTAGGTCGATTCTCTATTCTAATTGGACATGTGTTTATAACCCCCCCCCCCCATCAAATTGGAGAGGTGAACAGCTATAAAACAAAACAAAAAACAACAACTTAGTAACTAACTTAGAAGCATGTTTACCATCTTGTTAAAGTCAACTTAAACTTATTGCAGTGACACAATTGTTCCTATAGGTTATAGAGTGGGTTAGCTTAGTTGAAGATCTGGCAACATTCACTGTCAAACCTAATGACTTATGACTCTGGGTATGGAACAATCAATTCTGAGCAGAAGACCGCTTGAAGTGCTCCTTGGTTCACCTAAGGGGAATAGGTCGGGTGCTACAACGCGCTCTGTAGCTCACTGCAGAGAGAATGGGATAGATCGTCCAAGATAGAGTTCAGCTTGGCCCTCATCTTCTGCCACTGTCTCATGACTGTCAAATCATCTGTTGTATATTTCGAAGGACCTAAGTGTTCTTGAGAACAGTCTACTCTGGCCTCTCTTGTACAATGTGTCCATGTCAACATTCATTGCGCTGCCAGGAGAACTGTCACTCCAGAGAAGCCGCCGCAGTGTCAGGCGGATGTACACGTAATAAAGTGATGGACAGCTGCTTGAAATGCGAACCAACGTGTGAGTGATTTGCTGTGTATGAATATGGGTCAGAGGAATAAGGTGACTTAGTTGGTTTGTTAGTTTTTTTAGTTTCATTTAGTATATCTCCATCATACTTGGGATTGCCTATTTCTGTTTTGTCCTCTTTTGCACTTTTGATTTTACACTATATGGGTTGATAGCATTTAGTAAGGCAAACAACATACTTACATGAATGATTTCAAGAAAGTTCTTCATTGTAGTGACCTCACTGTACTGCTTGCATAGTGGAGTCTGCAGAATGCACTTTTACACTTGCATTTGACATATCTTCTCATGTTATTCGGACACATTGCTTTAGACGTTTCTGTGAGTACGTCCTGAAATTAGTTGTTTCCGCTGTAGATGCAGAGTACCTCTGCTGACATATTTATCTATGCCAAAACTTGATGCCAAGTTTGACCAGTTTGTCCTGTACTGGGTGAATGGGCATTGAGATTGTAGTACAACAGTGTACCAGGGTACTACCATGCGTACTGCAGGAATGCCTGGTATGGAAAGTCATAGCATGGCTGGTCAAATGTGTAGGTTAGCCGCTGAGGTTTAATAGTTTCACAAAGGAGCAGAAGCACATAGGGAAACAGCTTGTTTCCATATTGGAGTTTGGAGTTCTTTGCTCGTAAAGCGCCGGCTTTGTGGTTGGCACCCTACTGTCTTTGAGATGTCTCACCTCATTTACAGCATAATTTAACCAACACATAAGTGTGAACCGACACATTTCTCTAACTAAAGTTTACACTTAGGCCTAGCAAGCAAAGCATTAAAGCCTCGGGCAACTTCGCACTGGGAAACTTTGCACGTTGCTGGCTCCAAATGGCAGGAAGAGGTAACTGTTTGAAAAATGTTGTAATCATGTAATGTGACGTTGGTGAACTGCACACAGCACGCTCATGTTTATGTGGCCGGTCTGTGATGCTTTATACCAAAGGATACCAAAGGGACAAAAGAGGCAAAAGATCTAATGTTGGTGAGTCCAGCTTTCTGTGGACAGAGCTTTCACTGCTGTTTAGGGAGATAGTTTGTATTTTGCTCTTAAGTTTTGATTTGTCACTTTCTGCGGATGGAGAAGTGTACATACCCGATACCATAATTTAATCCGGGCAAATACAGTGAATCTACGACGTCTCAGTTAGTGGCGATGCGTTGCTTTCCTCTGTTGCCCAAAATTTCCCAAATCAGGATTTACTCTAGGCCACGCCGTTACATTTGTGTCCTTAAATATCAAATGTCTTGCTAGAATTTGTTTAGTCTGCCCAGTTTTCTCCTTGCAACAGACACTTTATTACAGTTTGCACTGAACATTGCTGGAGCGCCTTCTCTGAAGGTAGCGCACTAGTAAAACCACTACCTGCTATTCTGCATGTTGTGAGTTTTTCTCACAGTCCAAGTGGAAAAATCCAAACAAATTCCTGATTTCTGATTCATTATTTAGAATTATAAAAAAAATCATGAAAGAATCCAGACCATTTCTAATTTAGACAATTTGGTCTCTTTTTTTTGAAAGACACTGTTCACTCTCGACCGCCTAGCCAAAACCCACTAGTCTCTCAGTGGGAACCCTCTTCATATGCTATCTGATGAATGCAGTGTAGTTAAATCATGCATACAGGCTAATATTTGGTTTTGAAAAATATCAAAAACGAATTGCAACATTTTCCCAAATTAACCGATGCAGTCACTGTGCTCTGTACAAACTGAAGTGAACTGAGCTGATCATGAAATGAAGCGATTTGCTTGAATGCCCAATTACAGCCTGTATGTGGATGGCCTGCTCTTCTTCAATTTTAAATAATAATCAGCATGATAATTGCAGTGATTTAAACTCAGAAAAGTATCATAATCAGCCAGACATGATGCAGATTACTGCCTTTTGGATTTGTGGAGAAACATTAGGCTTTAGTGACGCAATTGGGTAGATGTCTGTGCGCAGTAATTTATCAATAGTAGAGTAATAGCAGATTCAATTTCGGTCATTGATTGAATTGTGAGTGAATGGACCCTAACCCCTGGCCTCATGTGGCAGCCACATGTGGACAGCAGCTTCCCACAGCAGAAGAAATCTCTTCAGTCTCTTCAAAGCCAGACTTGAAATGCTGCACAATTATTAGTACTGACTGGATTATAGTCTAGCTATATGCTAAATGGAGAGATTTCAAAATAAATTATATGCCAGTAATTTGGACAATTGTTGTTAATGATCACCTGTCAAAATATCAGTATTTTCATTGTGATATGAAGTGAGAGTGAATCAATATAATCCCACAGGTTCTTGTATGGTATTGTGTTGCACTGTAGGCCTGTTTGAGAGGAGCTGTATACATTCTCTGGTCGTGTCCTATATTCCAGAGGGCGGGCCTTAGCAACAGTGACTGAGCAGCTTCTCATGGGCTGTACCAACTCAGCCAGGCAGGGAGGGGTGGTTGTCTCGTGTGCACGGAGCAGCATGGTCAGTGTGGCGGCCTCACCTATAGGCAGCCGCACACTTTCACACACACACAGTCAATGCGATTCAGTTGAACAACTTCATTGGTGTGCGTTTTATCAGAAATAGTATTACCAAAGCAGTTTACAAAATGTACAGTTTATACATTCAGACCGTATTGAGATGATGAATGATTTGGTTTGAAAGCATGAACTATACAATAGCGCATAATCACAGTTATTTATCTAGGGAAAGTTAACTGAGCACCATACTCCTCTGGTCATGGGATTCATGGAATTTTTATCATGGAATTCCAAGAGGTGTATTCCAGACATGCGAAGTCATTTGATCAATTCTCCGGGGAAGTCAGGAAATATCATTTTTAGGTCATGGAAGCACTCCGACTTAGTTATGGAAAGTCATGGAATTTTGTATCAGAGCCACAGTGGGAACCCTGAGAAGTAGAATAATGAATGAAATCAAAGCTCATACATGTAATACTCATGATGTTGCTCATGTGTATGTGTGTGTCGGTTTTTGTCTCTCTCTTTCCCATCCTCTCTTCTCCCACAGTCGCTCTTTCCTCCCTCTACCATCTCGCACTCGTCCCTTTCTCCTTCCTTTTCCTCCCTTTCTCCGGCCTGCCTGGTAATGCACCTCCCCTACTTCCCCCCCCCTCAGCTCTCCGCCCGGTGGTCTGTTCCTCCCCCCTCCAAGCCATACATTGCTGCTGTTGCTGCTGCTGCTGTGTGTGTATGTGTGTATGCGTGTGTGTGTGTATGTATGCGAGGTGATCAGGATAGCCTGCGGAATGAGAGACCGAAGGAAGAGAAAGCTCCGAGAAAAAAAGAAAGACAGATCTAAAGATAGTGGGACGGCAAGCGATTGGAATGGAGAGCCTGTTAAGGCGTTGGACTGCATTTCTGAGAGGTCCGGCTCTGCCGTGCTGTAGCGGCCGCTTCTTCTTCTTCTTCTTCTTCTTCTTCTACTTTGGCCGCTGAAGGCTCGATCCTCCTCCATACATCACACGGAGAGGGAGGGGGGGTGGGGGGTGGGGTGACATCAGGCCCGAGAGGCTGATCTGGTCTACAGGTGCGTGGATTGAACTTGTGTCTTTTTTTCCCTTCCTCCTACTTTTTCTTTGATTTCTTTTTTTTGACCTGTTGTTTACTCGTAGGTCGGCATGTACGAGTGTGTGACTAAGGCTGTGTTCACACCGCAGCTGAAACTGTTCTAATTCTGTTTTTTTTTCCTCTCACATGTGTCGCAGATCTGATGTTTTTTAATCATTGCAAATGGATACGCGGTACTCATTGGATCTTGAGGCATGCGACCTAGATTCAGTTTGTATTTGAACGCTTAATGTGAAATTTGTCAGCATTGCCATTACAATAAGTAAACCTTATGTCATTCACCTGAGAGTCCTAATTTTGGTGCAACGGCAGCTTGGCCCAGCCAGCATTTAGCATGGAGGAAAGAAAGCAAACTAGCTGACTTGATTGGTGGAGATACATATGTGTTGGCGGGCCTCGTTGCTCTTCACATTGGTATCAGATATGGGTTACCTGTTAAAGTCGATATGAACAGTCATCCCAAAAAATCATATATGATCAGCAATTCCGAATTGAGCATTAATTAAAGCCTGCAGTGTGAACGAAGCCTAAGTGACCGTGTGGGGTTTTTTTGTGTTGTGTAAAGAGTAGGAGAGGCTGGGCAGAGGCCCTCTGGCAATGTGTTTGTATGATACAGCTTTTTGTGTGTGTGTGTGTGTGTGTGTGTGTGAGAGAGAGAGAGAGAGAGAGAGGTTAGGTAGCTCCATGTTTTGCCATGCTATCTGGCTGCTGTTGTAAATGCATGCTCTCTTGGCTGTGCTGTGTGTTTAGATTTTTTCAGCATAGACCTGCTCTACTCTATAAAGGGAGGGAAAGGACTGAATATTTGCTTTAGGAGGTTATTCATTTTATATGTTTGTGTGTGTGTGTGAGAGAGAAAGAGAGAGAGACACACACAGAAAAGACAATTTGGTTACCTTCCAGAGTTGTTAGTAGTAGTTAGTTGTCAGACTTACCTGCCACCAGCATTTGCCTGATAAAAGTCAAACCCTGTTGGTGTACTATGTGTATTGTTGAGCAACAGATCATGCCTAAATGAAAGTGCACAGCTCATTTTTCCACGTGTGACCTGTGTGCCTGACATCTCTCCCTTTTTAACCCTGTCCGTTCACCTCATGTTTTTGTTTTTCCCCAGTAGTGCGCTGGCACCGTGTCATGTTTGGTTTGCGCTCAGCTCCTCTGGGGGACCAATCATGTGGTCTCACAGGCATGTCACATGGACCACATTCTTGTCATGTAAATCACTGCCTTGTTGTTTCCTATGACCAGACCATATGACCACGGAGCTTACTTTATATTAGCATTCTGTGCGTGGGTGTAAAACAGCCTATGAAGCTCATTATTTCTCAATAAGCCCTCATCACACAACATATTTATCATTCATCTTGTGATCAAAGGGACATTTGCATTGATGAGATTCATGTATGAACGTTTGATGTAGCCAGGCGCAGTTTGATTTCTCATGCATGGGACTGCTTGTGATTCACGACTCGCATAGTAACAATCTTTGATACATTACCGAGGACATTGCGCAGTGTAAACACGGTGTAACAGGTTCTTGCAGGCTGTGGCCATAGTTAGCTACCTGCAGTAGATGGTCGGTTGACTGAGGGAATGATCGAATGAGATCTGAGAAGTTGAACTGGCAGATTGTGCCAGTGTTTCAACTGATTTGCAATACTATTATTGACAGTGGAATTGGAGGTAAAATGGTCTTTTCTTTCCGAGACAGATTAAGAATATGGCTCTTAATATGAGAAAATGGCTCTTAATATTAAAAACATGACATGTTCTCAAATTCATAGAAAAAAGGGTTACCTTTTATTTGAATAGTCCAATGTTGATACTCTACTTTCTATCAAGTGACTGTAATGTGTCATTAAAGGTCTACTGAGATTCAAGTGATACTCATAATAGTATGGAAAGTAGTATCAGTGTCTGGGATAGAGTTAATCTTAGGGTTGGGGTTGATAAATAGAGTTAGGTTTAGGGTTAGGGTTTCAAAAATTGGGTTAGGGTTACAATAGTGCATAGAGATGCAGCAAATGACACTTTGTTGAACATCTACTTTTTGTCACCTGATAGTTGAGTATCAACATTGGACTATCCAAATTAAGTGTCAACAGAAAAGTGTTGCACCGCGGTCCCAGGCACAAAGCGCAGACAAATATTCCACAACACTGAACAAAGCATAGCCTAAATGTTGTGCCACTGTAGCCTCACTCTTTATCAAACTTACTAAGGATTTTTGGCAGAAAACGACACATTCTGTAGCTAATTCCACAGCAGCATGTGACAGAATGGAATCTTCCAGTGAAGTTTGCAAATTCACCCCCCAGTCAAAGAGCGATAAACGAGAAAGATCGGGCAACCTTGATTCTCATTCCAAAATAACAAGTCATAGCTTTATGTTTCTATGGATGAACCTGCTGAACATCGGTTGATGAAACACGTCTCTCTGCACTTGATGTTGAGGGGTTAGAATGTGCAGTGCAACCTTTGGACGCATCCATTGTAGACCAGGAGACAGATATGGAAGACGGAAGGCAGGATGAAATGTGTCATCTTAATGGAATACTGTTGCCTCTCACCATCCATCAGTTATTATCTGCTGTCCTGAAAGCAGGATGTGTGTTGGCGATGGCAGAGTTAACTGTAACAAGTACTAGACCAGAGCTCCAGCTCTTTGCCAGGGTCTATCTGCTTCAGAGAATGCAGGACACAGGCCATGGAAACCTGATAAAAGCACACAGGTCAAGGAGGCAGTATGTTTAAATGCACACTAATAATGCGATTATGGCTAATAATCAGAGTAAGGCATTACTCCGATTAAGATTAAGAGACATGACTCGCCAGTTCCTCTATATCTCGTTTACATGCTAATTATTTGCAGAATTGTGGGTAGTTTCTAAATCCGTTCCACCACTTTATACTTCTGTTGTTTCACCATCAGAAAATTCTACAATTCTACAGAAAACTCCCATTTCATATCTGTTGCTGCCATTTTTATCGGCCTGTTCCAGTTGCAAAATGCTGTCCTCTTGACACTTTTGACCTTAGAGGATACTTTATGAATATTTATGTACACTGTGAAATCTAGCCACAAAGTCTACCATTTGTTGTTGCTTTCCCCTGCTGCTTCAGCTGATTCTCTGCAGACTCTCCGTGTCACTCTTGTTTGACCCTCCACTCAGAAAAAGATGAGCTTTTTCCCACTGTACAGCAGAGCAGTACAGTGTTCAAGCGTTTCGGTTCCACGGCCATAATGAATGCATGTATTTTCACCACCATGGACAGTACGCAAACTTAGAAGCAAAAATTTAGAAGTGTCTGAAAGCAACTCCGCTTGTGTGCTCCAATGATTTCAGTGTGATGTCGTCCAAATATGACTTGCTTTAAACATATGGTGTTTATTGGCCACTTAACGCTTTAACAAAATTGTCCCCAAAAAATTTTAAATGCCCCTTAAAATAAGCTCAAGGGAGCAAGATGCTGATCTACACCGCACCATTGTTCTGTGCTTCAATATGCTTGTTTGCGGCCCACCAGTTAGCTTGCCAGATTTGTGCCATTCTCCATTGACCTGTCTCATCAACAAGCTGTTTTCACTACAAGGCCTGTTGCTGATGGCAGCCGTGTGCCAAACTTTGCTTCCCCTAAAAAAATAAAAAAAAAAGAGTTTCCCTGGCGGTGTCTTCGTCTTGATTTCACACCGGCAAAGAAAAGAATCAAATCATTTTTGTGGATTGTTTTCCTGACACTGGCTTTTCAAACGGTAAAGGAATGTTTTGAGAGGATTTCATTTGAAAGAATGAAACTAGCCTAGTGAAAGTAACAAACCTAGTTGCCGGAGATCATGCTTGCTTATGATCATATTAAGTTGTTAGGCTGTACATTCGTCTACTTGACAAATGCATTTCCCCCAAGATAATTTCCTTATGCAGTAGCAAAACAACAACACACACGAGGACAAAACAAGGACACACCACCAGGGAAACACACTTTTTAGGGAATACAACCTACAAAGTGTCCTACTTGGCACCTGCTCAATCTGATTATTAGTCATGTATGAATCAAATTCAGATAATCAAGATTTTTATTACTGGAAGCCATGTGCTGTTTCAAATATTAGACTTTGATACACACTAATTTGTATATATTCAGTGTACAAAACGTGGAGAACACTTAAGCTTTCACCTGGACTCGACTGGTCAGTCAAATTCATGGAAGGAGCAGATGTTCTTGATGTTTTGTACGCCGAGTATTTGTAAGTCTTGGCCAGTTGAACGCAAGATCAAAACACATGGGGTTATACAAGGACTGTCCAACAGTTCGACGCACACACACACACTGATCACGTTCAACGCTAATGATTTTAATCAATGATGGCATGACTATACAGCACACAATGCCTCAGACAGTTGAGAAGTTCCGCTACACTGAGCACTAGCCTGTACATCTGCCCGGCTTATACAATTCTGATCTGTGTCCATGCACATGACCTGTACATATTCCTGTACATATCTCTGTATACATGTTGCTGGGCCAGGATCCGAAATTACCACCCGGCACATTGGCCAGCAACTATATGACACAATGAAGAACTTGTCAAAAGATTTGCCCCAAAAAGACAGAAACCAAATCATAGAGTGTCCAGAATTGGCCACAGTTTGCTAGTGAATTCAACAGTTCAATATGAGCATGACTCATTCATTCATTCATTCATTCATTCAGTTTACATACCTGCTTATTACTATTCAGGGTCATGGGGGGGTCTGAGATGCAGAATGAGAATGCTAAGGTAGTGCTAAGGCTGTGTGAAGCCGTTGACATCAATGCCAATTCTGTATGTCTATTTACAGAAGTTTCTGCAATGATATAACTAATGCACTGTTGCAACTGAAATGTCACGGCCTGAATAGCTGCAAGAGCAACCGTGTGTGGTCAAAAATTCACACCCTACTGCCACAGTGTGTCCAGTACTGTGACGTCTTTTTTCCTTGGATTTTCTGTTGATGCAGTTTGAGTTTCTCTTTTCTTTCTCTGTTCAGTCATGGTGGCTATCACTGCTCATGCTAACTACCCAGTTCTTCTTCTGCTTATTCCAAACAAACCAGAAACGTAAAATGCATCACTTCTTGTGCGGCAGAGGATTTTTCCCAGGAAAGAGCTACCAGACACCGGGTGTTTAGAACAGAAAATAGAAAAGATTTCATGAACTGGATATAGGTGGAGTCATTGTTGTGTTATATCAATCAGATAAAGAGTAAGTAAAGAGTAAGGAAAAGTAGGCATTTATTTGTATGGCAATGTCCCTGATTATTACTTTAAATAGAGACTCAAAACTGATTAATTCAGCACAGCCCATTGCCTACCTTCCTTCCTAGCTGCACTCTGTCCTTTGTTGTCCTGTAGACTGCCTTGGTATTGCCTAGTACTCCTATATCCACTCACACACACACACACACACACACAAGCTCTGGTCCCGTTTCTGGGAGTGTGCGATGTACTTGTTCTGTCTTGTTTTTATGATTCTTATTTTTATCTGTTTTAATCCGTCCTTTGTTTCCTGCAAAGCACTTTGTGACAAATCCGTTGGCTCTATTAATAAACTTGACTTGATTGGCGGAGCGGCATAATTGGGGCTAAGTTTGGTCAATATTCCGTTATGCACGTCTGCCTACTGTGGGGCTATAAAAAAATGTGCTATCGCTGGGAGTCACGTGGTGCGAAGCCGAAAGCGATTTCATTGACCGCAGTCTTTTGCTGTGTATTTAAGCATATCATAAAGCGGCCAGTCTCTCAGAAACTAGGGCTATTGCTATTTTTATTGATGCTCTAATGATGTGCGACGGTATTCTCCCTTCTCGCTGTTGCGGAGGGATCTTTTTTTAAGCGCCGTTTGTTTCGCAGCGTGAGGAGGGCAAAGGAGGAGAGGGGTGATTTGAGGTGAAATGTAAACGAGGCTGGTCAGGAAGGATTAGCATCCTGTGAGCAGCGTGGCCTTGCGGCAGCTCCAGCGCTGTGACAATGGCAGCTTGTTTTCGCTGGTTGCCCACGGATTTTAAGTGCGTTGTGTGTGTCTGTTACTCTGTGTGTGCGTGTGTGTACATCCGTGCTTTACAAATTTCTAGTGTGCAGATACTACAGCATGGATGCAGTTTTACAGTTTAAAGGGCCTAGTGATTCCTACTCAGAATATCCATAGGTCCTGAAAATGTCTTCAATTACTAAACAGTCTTAGGTTTATTTACAGGTCTTATTTTTTGCACCAGTCAGTGATTCTTTGCACTGCATGTCCACTCTTTTTAACAGGTTTTGTAGTACAATATGCATTCTATCTGCTTTACTAAACACACTTTGACTTCATGTCCCTAAACAATTAATTTCCTGGTGTCCCGTTTCTTATTCTGCTCATTTATGGTTTCACAACTTTAATTAGCTATGTTCAGTCAGAAACCTGCAGATACTCTGTTACTCTGTTCTATTCGTGGTGTGCTCCAGTCTCTCCTGTTGTAGTTTCTCCATCGGCGGTGTGCTCCAGTCCCTCCTATTGGTCTCTGTCAGCCTGTAGGGTTGCCTCACACACAGCAGAGGATGCAGCGTTTTCTGTTGCCATGGCTACCCACCTGATGCAGGGAGTGAGGTAGTCTGTAGACATTGCAGATAGGGAGCGACGGTCGTGAATCCATTGAGAGAAACAGTGGAGGAAGGTTAGAGACATTAGCTATGTTTCCATTCAACTGTCAAGCGAACTTTTAAAATGTGGCAAATAAAAAATGTGAATACTTTTCCGTCAGCTGGGTTGAAGTGCATACATCAGCTTCAGTGGTTCCCATATAATTTCAATATTTTGGGCGGCCCATCCAGGTAGATTAAGAGCCACTTAATCGGAGTCATTTTTGTTTCAGATTCATTTTGGATGCTG
Source organism: Centroberyx gerrardi (assembly GCF_048128805.1). Classification (NCBI taxonomy): domain Eukaryota; kingdom Metazoa; phylum Chordata; class Actinopteri; order Beryciformes; family Berycidae; genus Centroberyx; species Centroberyx gerrardi. The sequence goes on from NC_136014.1 coordinate 4,100,324, forward strand.
TGATAGACTGGCATTCAATATACTCAGGTGAGAGACTATAGCACTTGAAAAAATATGAGATACAAGGCTCGCTGCATTAAATGTCAGTATCAGTGCAATTGCCCCCCAATTTTATTGTAAGTGCATTAAGCATCATGAGCACTTTGCAAACATATTGTAAATGCTGATGCAATGCATTGTTCACATCAGAAAATGAAATACATCATTGCGTTGTCATGGTTTGTAATACATCTACCACATACAAAATGTGGTAGATTCTAATACTTGTATTAGCTTTCCATTAGGATTGTTTTATTAAGATTGTTGTATTGACACAGTAGATATAGATGGCAGTGTTAATCTTATCACAAAAGAAATGACAAAAATGCTTGTTGTCAACTCTCCGTCTTGTCTCTTGGCTTGATTTAGTGGATTAACGGATTATCTTTTTCTTCTTTTCCTTCCAAGATATAGCCTAATACAACGGCTTCTAAATCCTCATATTCCCTTAGCCGTATTTTGCTCTTTCACCGCTGCTGTTGTTGTTGTTCTCTTTGAGTTTCGGTCACCGCTGTTTCCCGTTTCCCTTGGTTACGGTTGCCTCTTTAATCTTCATGTGCCTCCACTGGTGTGGAGTGTAAATAAGTGAAAGATATAGGCTGCAGATTCCAATTTAATACAGATGTAAATGGGGTGTAAATGACATCCATGTTATCAATTCTCCCACCTTCCTAGGAAGCTTTATCTAATGGCTAATGTGTGTTGCTGAGCGGTTAAAGGATTGTTTAGTGCCCAGAGATAGACGAGCGGTCCCTTTCAGTTCTCTGTCTGTCTCACTGCTAAACAGATGGATTGGGAAATGTCTAAATGTTGCAAGTATATTCTACACGAATGCAGTGGTGCTAATTTTTCTAATCTACAGTCAAAAGGAGTATATTCAGTTTTAATCCATGAGTAGAGTAAATTGGGTCAATATGACATGACTAAAATCACACTAAATGTAAAGAACATTTTCATCCAAAGACTATGACTAAATTAAAAAATGGCCTGAAAATTAACACTGACAGCTGATGAGTACAGTCGGTGTACTGTCATATTTCTCAACCATAATTGAGTCTGCTCCAAAGCCTCTCTTGTTTCTACAGCTGCGGGAATTCCCTGTAGATAAAGTGCCACTGCTGTTTTCATGGGCTCACTCCAACTGTAGGGCTCTTGTTAGAAGAGACGGTACTCGCAATTGCATTGCCCTGTTTAAAGTTTGAAAACAGGGAAATTCCTGGGTTTTTTATTCTTTTCAAGGGGCTTCGGACGGCCTTAGAGGAGTCTGAAGAACCATTGGGGAGGGACTATATGTGCGTCATGCACATTATCTCGGACACCACTGATCGGATTTTGACAAAACTTCAGGGAATGATGCGTGTCATTGCTCCATTCCGGCATTTTCAAAATTGCACTAATTGGCCTAAGCGGGGCGCCACAGCGTTTAATTGTCTGTACAACACGTACAAAATATCTTGGACGCCAATGAGTAGCACCACCTCTTCCCCTTTCCCTGCTGCATATAATCAAGAAACATGATGTAACATATGATCTACTTATTGCCCCACTACAACACTGCATGATTCGTGGGGGACGACATGTGTACCATTTACTGGTTTGGTTCTCTGGTAAAACAATCTGGTAATAAACATAGCAGAATTTAGTCAATGCAGCATTTCAAATTTTGAGTAAAACCATCCAAATTAGAGTAAGATCATACCTAGATTGTTTTCTTTCGTCTGAACCATAGTGGAAAAATTGACTTTGTGGCTTTTTTTGTATTTAGCTGGTTTATGTTCACACTGCTCAATCACAAGTGAACTAAGGCTTGTAAACAAAAGTCACATAGACTCACAAGTAGCTTGTTTATTGGACAGAGTTTTGGTAACCTGTCATCCCACCAGGTTAGAGATTTTGGCATGTGGGGAGTCAAAACAAATCTAATTCCAGTCCCTGTAGCTTTAGCAAATTGACCTTTTCTGGTGTTCATACAGTTAAGAACACATGAAGAAATAGCTGAATATGAGCATCAGTCCAGACTGCGGTTTGCCCTCGCTTCATTTTGTTATACTAGGCTTTCTAAGAATGAGGAAATACTGGCTATCAGATATCAACATCTGTCTCCTCATACCCATGAAACCTTGCGTTTTGGGGTTGTTTCCTGTAGTTGGTTCTGATTACGTTCTCACTCCTAATGACCCACACCACAGTTCTCTTGGAAGAGGACCGAGACTCGCATTTTCAGGGGCCTCGGTGCAGTTATTTGGTGCCACCCGAGTTTGAATGCCATTGTTTTCACCTGGATAACAAGTCGAACTAAAGGTATAAACGCTCCAGAGTTCGAATTAACCGCTCCACACATGGTTTGTGCGAACAAGATTAAAATAAGATAAAATAAGATAAAAAGATTAAAATAAAGTTTATATATAAATATATTAAGATTAAAATAAAGCAGTGGCTAAATTTGTTGATGTTTGTGTGGTGAACCAAACTCTGTTTTCCAGTTTCACCTTGTTCTTGGTCTTAACCAAAGGTAACTAAAGAATCACTTGAATATCACTTGAAAGAACAGGAATTATCCTTTAAATAGAGACAACCAGGGTCTTAATATCAGCATTTGGCCACCAGCCTCCCATTTGTGGCTCAGAATGAATGGCGAAATTGATGGATTCACGTATTTATTGAAATTTTGTTTCTGACCTTTCTGATCTCCCTCCCACAGGTGAGTTGAAGCTGAAGATGAGTGCAGTAGGGGAAAGCCCCCTGGACCCTGCCATGCCAGAGTCACGCAAGAGGAAGGGCTCACCATGCGACACATCAGGGCAAAGGTAAAGACCCGAGCATGCTTTTTGTTTGTGAGTGACTGTTTAGTGACAAGGTGAAGTAATGTGACGGATGACGGCAGCGGGGGCCGTGATAGCAGGAGAGGGAGAGAGGTAGAAGTCAGTGGTTATGATCGTGAAGTTGTTGATTGACCACTGTTGTATCTACTTGGACTGAGTCTTATCAACTGCTCTTCTTTCCAAAGAGCAAATGAGGTACATTGCTAACTCATTGATCGTGCAATTTGTCATGGAGCCTCAGCAGAGTGTGGCAGAAAGAAAGATGGTGCACCAAACAAGATTTATGATTTATAATTTTACAGTCAATCAGGTAAGGTTCAGCTTAAGTTAACATTTTTTGGCTGCAAAAAGGGGAAACGAAGAATAAAACAAAAAAAGATGTCATGGTGGTAACTTCACCAACGCTGCCATAAGCCTTCAGATACCGCAGTATGGTGGTTATGCAGTTATTGCTGTAGTAAGTTTAAGTAATATATGAGCCAGAAAGTGAGTTTTGAAAGCCAGAAATCTCAGCACCTGGCCAAGTAATCGCTGAGTCATTGGTTTTGATCAACAACTCTATCAACCCCCGCAGATATATTATGGTCATTTTGTGCTTCCGCAACATCCGTACATTTACGTTTACATACAGACTAATAATTAGATCTTAACTCAACTATTACAGTTGTCATGTAAACGCCTTTATCTGATTGCTAATCGGGGTAAGGTCATAATCAGAGTAAGCATAACCCGGTTAACACACCTTGAATTCTGCTCAATCTTTCCATTTATTAAAGCGTGTAAACACTTAGTCACATTTCTTTTGTGTTTTTTTTTTTTCAAACTGCGTGTCAAAGGTCACCACTCGCAGTATCCCGGATGTCGTATTTACAAAGCAAACAACATGGTCCAGTGCAGTGCAGTGAAGTGGACAAGCAGTAGACAGACTATTAACTGAATCCATGTCAACCGAGTTATTAGAGAAATCATGTTACTTTGAACCACGCAAACGTTGTAAACAAAACCCGGCCTCGGGCTGATAACTCCCGGTAATTGGGGTAACGGTGTGCATGTAAGCGCACTCACGGACTTGGATCCGCTCTGGAAGTTCACAGCTCTCCTCACTTCTGGCCCCGTTGCCCTTCACAAGCACTTCTAAACAGCCACTTATCGCCACTACAGAACACAAGGCGAGCTGCTGGTTGAGTGACAGCATTGTGGAGAGGTCTAGCTGGGCATTCACAAACGGATATCAGTCACTTGTGTGTTGAAGGTGTTGAGTGGCCTTTTGAAGCCTGGCTTGTGTGCGTGTGTGTGTGTGTGTGTGTGTGTGTGTGTTCTATAGGGGGACCAAATGTTCCCTCAAGGACAGAGGGATGAAGAAATTCGCTGGTACACACTTCTTTAGGACTTGGGTTTAGAATTTGGCGTAACGCTTTATTTTCCAGGTCCACAATTTCCTAATAATTTCCTAGAAAGGAACTTTTAATTTCTTAGGAAGTTTCCTGGAAAGAACCATGAAATTATGCACTAATTGTAGGGAAAATAGAGAAAGAGTTCAATGGTAGTTGGTAAGTACCTCCAAGTTCTACTGTTGTTTCCTGGAAAGAACCATGAGATGATGTAGCAGTTATATAGAAAATATAATCAGTCTGGTGAGTCGATATGATACTGCCAATTTCTAAAAGAGTTTCCTGGAAAGAACTGTAAAATTATAAGCTATTTACTGGAAAAATAATAGGCAGAGGTCAATTATCAGAAGTCATTATTCATAGAATTATATAATATAGTCCTGGAAACAACAGAAGAAATAAGAAATTGGAGGAACTTACCAACTGCAAACTACCATTGAACTCCCCAAAATTAGAACATAATTTCATGGTTCTTTCCAGGAAACTTCCTAAGAAATGAACAGTTCCTTTCTAGGAAATCATTCGAAAATTGCGTACCCGGAAAATAAAGCGTTCCCGAATTAGGTTTAGGTTAGAGTTAAGGTTAGTTTAGGATTAGGACTTGGGTTTAAGGTTAACATTAGAATCAGGATTAGGTAGAGGTTAGTGTAAGGATTAAGGTTAGGCATGTGGTGTTGATGGTGAAGGTTAGGGGTTAGTGTAGTCGATGTTGGTCTTCACAAGTATAGCAATACAAACGTGTGTGTGTGTGTGTGTGTGTGTGTGTGTGTGTGTGTATACAGTGGGGTCTCCTCCTCCAGGCCTAAGAGCTGATGTAAGCTGATGTAACAGCCCAGCTAACAGTTCCTACAGCAACCGAACGCAGCCACTGACCTGCGCATTCACACACACTGTCCCCCGCTCTCTGTCTTTCTCCCTCTCTCTCTCTCTCCCTCCCTCCATCACCACGCCTGTGTGTTCTGGCTGGCCAGTGCGCTGACCTACTTTTGCTGTTGTCGTCTCCCACACACACACACACACACACACACACACACACACACACATACACTCACACACACACACACGTCTTTTTCAAGTTTACCACATGCCTTGCCGTTAGTTGTTGGTCTGAAAATTTACTCTTTACTCTTTCTGGAACTCGAGAGAAGAAGGTTAGGCACAAGATTCTGTGTGTATGGACAAGACTTAGGCTGATATGGACTTTAGAAGGCCGGTACCGATAGTTTTGGATTCAAGTTGTCAATCGTTATTTTGTGCCGATATTCAGTATCTTTATATTTGACTATTTTCATGGCTGCATATTACAAAAACATATTACAAGTATTCAGTAGGGCAGGGTGAAAAAATCAATACACCAATTCCAACTCAGAATTGATTCCACAAATCCTGATATTGATACTTGTGACTCCCTGTTGTTTCATAGAGAAGCAGGTTTCACTTTTATAAAGGTGTCACTCCAGTGAGAAGAAGTACGGATGCTAGTGATGGGGCAATAAGCTTATCTCATGATTAGATTTGATTCGCGATATGGGGTTCACGATTCAATACAACCACAATACGATATAATAAATAAAAGTTAAATGACAACAAAGTCTGACTGCAGACTTATGTTTATTTCTGAGCCACAAAACTTTCTATGGCATTGCTAGAATGTACACAACAATGTCAACAACAACATCTGCCTTGAGCAAACCTCAAGGCAGATGTTGGGGTGAATTTAAGAATTAAAAAAAACAAAAGAAGTGACATGAACTCAACATAAGTTATCTGTAAGCTTTGACATTTTGTATTAAAAAGCTGCGGTAACACAAATTTACACACACACCTGATGAGACAGATGTTAAATTTAACACAACTGAGCCTGTTACTAGTGTAAGTTCAACTAACTAGAGCACAGAGAGTTGTGTATTTGTGTGTATAATCCCATGCTGTTACAAGTGATTTCAGTTCATTACAGCACACACAAGTCTTCTTTGTTAACATTCAATAAAGAGGAATGGAAATATTAGGAATGGAATTTCAGCTTTTGACTCTATAATCCATATCAATAATCAACTAAATCATGTATCACAATACTAAAAAGATGCATTGTATAGTCCGTATAAATTCACTGTAAATATCAGTCATATATGCTGTGTAATATTGAGTGTGAAGTATCAAATCGATGAGTGTTTCCCCCAGAATTGTATTCTTGTCAGGGTGGAAAAGCCTCTGAAACAGCATTTGACCATCATGGGACACGAAAACTCTCCACTGAAACTCTGAAATTAAATAATAATGTATTGCTATGTGCATGAGGGTCACACCGATATAGCTTTTTGAAGGCTGATACTTTGGTTTGAAGCTGCTAGTAACTGAGATTTTGTGCTGATATTCAATACCATTAAATTTGACAATTTTTATGCCAAATTTTCAGCGTTTATATTCAGTGTTTCCCCCAGAATTGTATTCTTGTCAGGGTGGGAAAGCCTCTGAAACAGCATTTAGAACATGGGACCCTATATGCTTTTAAACCTATAGTAATAATAAGAAAACATTCATTGTGTGGAATCTGATCAAAATGTCTCATTAGAATCAATTCAGGTTAAGGGCTTCCCACTGACAGCCAGTGTTGTATTAATAAATTCAATGATTCAATGAATCATTCAATGATTCAACTAATTATTAATTCAATTTGTTGATGTTAAAATGATACATGTAGCACCTTTCAAAAAGATCAGAGGAGGAGAGAGAATGACATTGGCATGGTTCTTATCTTGACAAAAAAAACCTACCGGCTAAAAGAACAATAAACCACCAGCACAGTCAACACCACTCTTTCTCCACCTCTTTCTCTCTCTATCTCCACATCTCCTCTCACTGCCTTGCCATCGGCAATTTCCTTTCCTTGCTCTGTCGTTCTTTCTCTCGGCAGGATCTCCTGTAAGACATGAATTATTAACGTTCGTCCTGTCCGGGCACATCCTCTGGTCTCTCCTCCGTTCCCTTCTTTTCTCCATCCCCTCTTTCTCCTCCCCTCTCACGCTTTGCTAGTTGGATTGATTAGCTACAGGATAATACCACCCTTTCAAAAAAGTCACATGTGAAAACCCACATGTGAATTCACAGCATATGTGCTTTTTGGACACTTGTTGAGTTTCATATGTGAACATCTTATGTTTTTTTACAGCCTGTGGTGAACATGTGAAATTTCTACATTTCCCATGTGAAATTTCTACATTTCCCATGTGAAAATGACATTTTAACCTGTGAGCTGTCTCTCTGCATGTGAAATTAAGTTTTCACGTGCAACGACAGGTGAAAATGTGAAAAAAAAAATGTTATGTTGAAAAACAACCCTGAAATTTTCACATCTTAAGTAAAAACTGGCATGTGATGTCAGAATACAATGTGAAAAAGATTCTTCACATATACATATACCAGCATGTGTCCAAAAAACACATGTGCTTTGAATTCACATGTGGGTTTACACATGTGACTTTTTTGTAAGGGCAGCGTTTGTTTCCCTGTGACAAAACTGAAAGTCTATGTTGTAATATTGTACGTTGAGCATAGTGACGATACAATATTGATTCAGTATTATTTCAGTTGTGATGTGTCTGTGTCCATCTGACTTATGAAAATCCATATGAAAAGTTTCATTGCAAAACATTTCATCTATATATCTATTTTTTGGGGGAAAAATATGTGTCACCCTATATCTCAAAACTAGAGATGATTCTATCCTCAAAACAACTATTTTGTAAGTAAAGGTTTGAAGTTTAATGTGAACCCATAATCATTCTGTCGTACAGAATGTGAATCTTATGGCTTGTGTGTGTGTGTGTGTGTGTGTGTGTGCGTGCAGCGTGGAGAAGCGGAGGCGGGAGCTGGAGTGCCGCTACATCGAGGAGCTGGCTGAGCTGCTGTCGTCCAACATGGGCGACATTGCCAGTCTCAACGTCAAGCCAGACAAGTGCCACATCCTCAAGAGCACCGTGGACCAGATCCAGCAGATCAAACGCCGTGAGCAGGGTGAGGGAACGCACACACACACACACACACACACACATGCTGGGCTGAGTTGTGAGTAGGGTAACAACATAATTAATCTCTCCCCACAGACTGGCAGCTTGTTGTGATAGCATCATATCTCATTACACACCTTCCTTACCTTTTCTATGACACCCCGCCACCAGTCAGACACTTATGAACACTAGCGATGGGACGATATGCTGATCTCACAATACGATTCGATATTCGATATGGTTCATGATTCAATACAACCACGATACGATGTAATAAATAAAAGTTCAATGACAACAAAGTCTGACTGTGCAGAATTATGTTTATTTCTGAGCCACAAATCTTTCTAGCAATGGCATTGGCTTGTTAGAATGTAAACAACAGTTTAAAAATGTCATTACAAAGTGTAAATAATATAATTTGGATGGAGAGCTTGTGAAATTGTGATGGTGAAGCGTCTCATTTGTGATTACTACAGCAGAATAAAAGCTAACATCTCGATTCATTTTTCTGCCCCACAATACGTATGGTCACATTTTTGTATCGCGATATATTGAATTATCGATATATCGTCCCATCCTTAATGAACACATATGGAATCTGTGGTTTTTAGGGCTGATCTCCCTTGGTCAATACAGCATCCGTCATCCGATTTGGACCAAATTCATTCTTGTTAATGATTCAGATATGAGGAATCCAAATGAATTGTCAGAATCCACCCATTCCCACACCAGCAGACTGTGTATAAGTTCTCATTTTGGCAATGATGATCGCACCATGAAATTTTGATAGAGGTCCACGCCCTCTTTGTTTTTCTCCAGAGACGTTTTTATGCACCAGGTAAAACAAAGCACTCTGCTGTTTGAGTGGATCCACTGCTTGCGTCCTGGAGGTGTCGAGGAAATGTCATCACAGCTGTTGGAATAACCTCATCATGTGAACTCTTGCCAGGGACCTGGGTCTTTTTTTCATGTTTTATTGTCCTCCTCTATTGATCCCTGGCCAGCATTGTCAGGAATGGTCATAAAACAATTAGAGCACCAACGAATCGCTGTTTGTCCTTAGTCTCACACACACACACACACACACACACAAACACCACAACCTCTAAATCCTTGCAGAGTCTAGATACCAGTTAATTTCAAGTTCAACAGTTCATCAAGTTAATTAAATGTGAAATATGGAGATGTTTTCAGATGTAGGTTCTGTTTCCTTACATTCACATTTCATCTAGAAATGAATCATAGGGATTAGGAAAAGCATCACATGAACAATTGTTTTTATTTGTATTTCAGATGTTGACAATCTGAATTAATGATTGACTAAAATGCTTACTTAAAATGTAATGCAAGACTGACAGACTTGTACCTTGGTGGACAATTTGAATATTTCCTCAGGCAGATTGAAACATGGTACAGAACAAGTTCTAGAACTACTAAATTTCAGTTTATATCTTGACCATAGCCTTGCAAGTGGCTCTATTCTCTATCGCCGATTGATATACCACAACAAAAGTGATCCAACCAGTGATAGCCATGGCTGAACAGACGAAGAAAAGAGTGCCACCTACAGGAACTCAAACTTCATCGACAGAAACTCCAAGGAAAAAGACGTCCTGGAAGTACTGGACACACTGTTTGATTAACAGGTGCAGAAACACCACAGCAACGAGCGCTGAGCACCAAAGATGGAGACAAAAACAAAAAAACAAAATCAGGATCTCGTGGTTTTAATGATGCAAAAACAAAACTTACAAAATGGAGTGTGGGAGCTGAATCTCTGTGGTGCAGCCTTATCCTACAGACGGGAATCCTCTTATCACATCCTTGATATGACAATATGCTTGAACTTCACTCCACAAACGAAAAGCGAGGTTAAAAGGAAGGGGGCAGACAACCATCTGACCCATTTTGAGCACACACACACACACACACACACACACACACACACACCCAAGACAGTGTTTAACCTTATAGTAGCCGGTATTGTGGCTCACAGGTTAAACATTAGCCGGTTGTAAGTCGGCATGCCCTTGAAGCCTTGAAGACTGTATCAGTCCTCTTGCTCCTCATTAGCCTGTGGGTCAATATTTGATGTTCATCAGACCTTAATCTAACAGAGTATTTATGTCCTTGAAGAGGAGTGTGTTAATCTATGTATTAATAGCCTATATGCTTAAAGAGTAACTGAACCCAAAACCCAAATCTGTGGTGAAGCCTGACATCTACTGGTGAAAAGTAGGGTACTGAACTGGCCATCTGCTATTGGCTGCTCTTTGGTGCCAGGTGATGTCACCACCTGTTGTACTCTATAGAGGTGACATCACCTGGCACCAAAGATCAGCCAATAGCAGATGGCCACTTCAGTACCCTACTTTTCACCATTAGAAGTCAGGTAAAAAGAGTAAACAGTGCTATGGTAATATTAGCTCATTGATCAGTCTATCTTTCTCCAAATGAATGGCCACTCGCTGCCCAGCGAAGCATGCCATTTGCCCTCTTTCATTCACATTTGAATTAGATAAGGGGTTTTATGTGTGGCGTGTGTGTGCACATTTGATTTGTCGGTGTTCAAACATCTCGTAGTGGTTCAGCGGTGTTTGTGTTGTTTGACACACAAAGTAAAAGCCAGAGTTGCTGGAATGTCTTTGAATTTGGAGAGGTGTGTTCCAGACAGGGAAAGTCAAGGAATTTGAGATGATTACATTAGACCAGTGGTTCTCAACGTGGGGTCCGGGGACCACCAGGGGTCCTTGAGGGGGTTCCAGGGGGTCCCCAGAAAATCTATTAATTGTTAAACTTCACCATTATTTCATTTACATGAAGTTAACACAATTAGAGAATGTAGAAGAATGACTGTTTTGATCATAGTTTTAGTGTTATCTCTCTACCTACAATACAGATAGTCATGGAATACTGGACAAAATCATATCTAACAATAAAAATATTCTCAGATTTGGGTCCAAGAGACAAAATCTCATCAAATGGGAGTCTGTGGCCTTGATGTGTACTACATTTGGGGTCCTTGATATGAAAAAGGTTGAGAATCACTGCATTAGATGGAAATCAGACTGCAACTCAATGTATGCACTGGCCCAACATAATAATAGACAGTCAATGTAGACTGCGGTTAATAAATGATGGCGAAACCTAGCAGTCCAACAGAAAAAGAAACCACATCTCTATCTCTCCTCATTGTCCCTTCTCATCTTGGAGTTCTTTTCATCTTCCAATGCCGACGCTCCCTCTTTCTGGCTCGGAGACAGTCGTTTTCCTTCTTAGCAGCTTGCCTTCCTCTGAGCGATTCATCTGTTTCTTTTCCTTTTGGATTTTCTCTTGATGTCGTTTGAGTTTCTGTAGCTGGTGCAGCCATGGCGGCTATCACTTCACCAAACCAGGAAGGCAGAACATTTTAGGTGATGATAGTGATCTGATTTACATATGGAAAGTCATGGAATTTTAAATCGGGTGTATGGTGAGAGTCCAGAGAAGTAGAGCTCTCAAACGGTAACCTTGCTCTCCTTTATCAACAGTCTTTGGAGGCTTGAAGCCAGATTAATAGAGTCAAGGCCACAAGTACATAGAGCTTAAGTAGTCTCTCTCTCTCTCTCTCTCTCTCTCTCTCTCTCTCTCTCTCTCTCTCTCTCTCTCTCTCTCTCTCTCTCTCTCTCTCTCTCTCTCTCAGTCTTTCTCTGCCCCGTGTGTGTTTTTGTTCTCAGCTTATGGAAGAGAGCAGGGCGTGCAAGAAAGCAGCCAATAGCCAAGCAACCTGGCCCCCTGACCTTGTGTAAGAGGGCCTCTCTCTCACTCTCTCTCTCTCTCTCTCCCTCTCCCTCTCTCTCTCTCTCTCTCTCTCTCTCTCTGGCATGACTGTTTATCAAAAGAAAAATTGCAAAAGCCAAAAATGTATATTTTCAAAAACAAAACCAACAGTTTGTACTCGAACCATATTGAGATGATAAAGTACTTGATTTGAAAACAGGCACTACACACTAGTGCGTAATCATAAATATTTATAATAACATAAAATAGTTCCAAAATGGAGAAAATTAAGTTATACAAATCATTCAGAAGCCAGCAAGGGCATATCAGACATTGTAGCCTGTGTGTGTGTGTGTGTGTGAGGATATGTGTGTGTTCCTCTGTCCCCGCCAGTGCCCTATTTCCCTCTCACCTTTTGCCCTCTCTCTCTCTCTCTCTCTCTCTCTCTCTCTCTCTCTCTCTCTCTCTCTCTCTCTCTCTCTCTCTCTCTCCTAGTGAGGACTAGACTCAGGTTGCTGTGTAGACTATAATTTAATTCACTTGAAATCCCAATTAGTGAATGTATGAACAGTGACTAGTGTAATGCTAGGTTTCACTCTCACTCCCCACGTACAGTGTAGACAGTTCTACAGTTTAATAGTAAATCAGCAACAACTAAAATCTTCCCATATGAATCCCTAGGACAGAATCTGATCAAACTGTGGTAAGTCTAATGTGGGTTTATGCTAAAGTGTTAGCATGGAGCCTGCTATCACTCAACATAGTGTATGCTAAAGTGTTAGCATGGAGCCTACTATCACTCAACATAGTGTATGCTAAAGTGTTAGCATGGAGCCTGCTATCACTCAACATAGTGTATGCTAAAGTGTTAGCATGGAGCCTACTATCACTAGTATGGAGCTAAAGTGTTAGCATGGATCTACCGGGGACACATGGATGATTTTGGTGTCTATGGTCTCATCAGTTAACGGGGAAGTTGACCAACAGGGCAATCTACCAAAAGCTTAGTGTACTCCTTGAAGCTCGTCCTGCAGCCCAACTCTTAATACGAATAGCTTTCATTAACAGTATTTCTCCTATTGTAATTGAAGAATTTACCAATGAATGTACATGAAGTGAGACTCTGAGGCATTCATTCGCAAGTCTTGTTTTGTATCACTTGGTGCTGTGCATACCCATGGACAGAAGTGTGCTTTAATGTTTTTGATTCTGGTTGTAATTGGTTATGAAGTTGATTGATCACACGCTTTCATTCATTCATTCATCAATCCTTTATTTACGCAGTCTGGAATAAAGTATCTTCTTTTGTAGGACATTTCAATGTGTCTCCATCCAGATGCCTGACTGTGTTTGTTTCCTCCCAACAGAGAAAGCGGCCCTGCTCTCTCCAGATGACGAGGTGCAGAAGAGCGACATCTCCTCCAGTAGCCAGGGGCTGGTGGAGAAAGAAGCTCTGGGGCCCATGCTGCTAGAGGTAACTAACACACACACACACACACACACACACACACACACACACACACACCAGACATTTGATAGGTGCTTTCACAAGGTATCCGCCAGTCCTTCAAAAGTCTGAATCTGAGGCTTTAAAAACGATTAAAAAGTGTTAAATACAGCTATTAAAGGACACAGAACAGGGTTAATAGTACAATATACATCCTATCCGCTTTACTAAACACAGGTGGACTTCATGTCCCTTACAATTTGCTGGTGTCCTTTTATTATAGTGCCCAGTTATATTTTCAGAACTTAAATTAGTGACGTTCAATCATAAATATGTTGGTTTTGCATCTTAGTTTATGTTTTTTTTTAATTGGTCTTAAATTCAATTCCAGGTAGCATTAAAAAGGTTTTTAAAAAAAGGTCTGATATGGTCTTTGTCTTTTGGCTTTGAAACCTGCTTTTGTAGAATTAAAACATAACAGAATAAGTGCATGTGTTATGTAATATGTGTGTATAATTCTCCAATCAACACAACTCCAATTAAACTCCAATCACCTCCTCTCCGTCTTCTCTTACTCCTCCCCCCTTCGTTCTTCTTCCCTCTGCCGCTCACCCAGGCCCTGGATGGGTTTTTCTTCGTCGTCAACCGGGAGGGTCGCATCGTCTTCGTGTCGGAGAACGTCACCGGTTACCTCGGATACGGCCAGGAGGAGCTGATGACCTCCAGTGTCTACAGCATCCTGCACGTCGGAGACCACAACGAGTTCGTACGCAACCTGCTGCCCAAGAGCCTGGGTGAGTGAGACGGTGTCGAGGTACTATGAGTGTGTGTTGAGAAACCTGACATAAAGGCTGTGAGAGAGTATTTCATAGTCTGAGTGAATGGGTATGCATGTATTAGGGTTCAACCAATATGGGCTTTTGAAGACTGATGCCACTATTTTAGAGGCAAAAAAGGCTCAGGAGGTGGGTTTTGGCAGCAAAATCAGTATACAGTCTTTAAATACCGGCATGCCCAAGGTGTTTCTATGAAGCAAGCTGGGTCATAGTTCTTACCCACGGCCTTGGTGAGGAGATTGTGATGAGGATGGAGCGGGGAGGGGCAGAGTGGGTCACATGAGGACGGAAGATTCTAGAAAGCAGGAGGTTGAGCCGTGTTTTATTTGCTGTCAGTCCTAATCCCCTGACAGGTTAATGCTGTCGAGGGCTCCACAGCTGTCGTTTCTCGTTGGGGAAAGAACAGGAATCCTACTGTCATGGAAAACCTAATAAAGAAATGGAATTTTGAATTTGAGGCTCGCTCAAGTTAAGCACATCCCAAATGTTTGGAAAAGGTCATGAAAAGTTGTTCATAAAATGTTTTTCTGGGCTTCCCGTTTTGTCATACCTGCTTCACAAAGATGCAGAACTTTCAAGATTCTTGTGAGAATCTATGGGGTTACATGGGAAAAGGAGTAAAATGACATGATAAGCTACGTGCCAAAGACAACATCAGCCCCGGCGAGATCTATTGCAGCGAATTTCTTAGACTATTGCGTAAGAAATACTGGAAACAACGAGGGGTCTCACACCAAGAAGATTAACAGAAACAGTTGTGCCAAGCGATTGAACAGCTCAAGGACTAACGTTAAAGCCAAATCACCTTTTCCTACACAACTCAAATTATTTTTAGACTTGAGGGATGCAGTGCTACTCTTAAGGAGGATCCACACCCTTCAGTACATCTTAATGGGATTTTGAGGGTGTCGGACAAACTGCTTCAGAATTGTAGAGCTCAGTGTGGAATACCTGTCGCTTAGAATGGATGATATTTGCATTCAGCTCCTGGGATTTTAAAGAAAAAAATAAATCGTCAACCTTCCATTTTTGTCTGAGACTCCCTCTATAAACTAAACAACCCACTGACCAAATTAAATGCCAAAAATGTGCAAAAATGCGGAAAATCAAACCATTGGGAAATCATCAGATCGCATCATCACATCGACATAACAAATAAATCACTACCACATTAGTTTTAAGACATTTGAATGACCGTAAACACTCACACATTTTACATTGTGTGCGACTGGGTCGGATGTTGTTCTCTTTATGTAAATCAACATTCAACCCTGCGTGTTTATTTGTCTTTGTCCAGTAAACGGCGTGCCGTGGCCACAGGAGCCCGGCCGAAGGAGCAGCCACACCTTCAACTGTCGCATGCTGAAGAGGCCGCCGGACGAAGCGGATTCCGAAAACCTGGAAGCCCGGCAGCAGTATGAGATCATGCAGTGTTTCACCGTGTCCCAGCCGCGGGCCTTGCAGGAGGAGGGAGATGGTACGTACGCACGCACACACACATACACACACACGAGTGCACATAGTCAATGTTTCCCACAATAAGTCAACAGATTCCATTCTCTACACTATGTACACTGATGACTGTCACAGCAAACAAAGGACATGATCATTGACTTCAGAGAGTCACCAGCTAGTCCCAATCTGACTGTGATCATAAGCAAAGGCATTGAGCTGGTGTCCTTTGCCAATCACATCTCTGCCTGTTCTAGTCATTTCCAGTCGTTTTCTATGAAATGTTCCATAAAGCGCTGCAGGGATTTAGTAGTGCCTGAGCAGCAGCGAGTTGTGAAAGCCATGTATGGAGCCTTCTCACAAGACTCTTGACCTCTGACACTATTCTGTCATATGTTGTATTAAGCATTTTTGTGTGGTTTAATTTTTCATCTTTAACCCTGTAACACGGCTCGGCAAGAACCGTAAGCCAAAGAAACCCACCAACTGAAACCACTGGATGGATTAAGTAGGCATCATCCATACAATGCTTTAACCATCTCCTCGGTCCTGAATCCATCCACTTTATCCAGTGATCAAACAGCTGAGGGGCTATGGCCTGTGATGTGACTAAGTTCTTTAATTGTCTGTCTTTTAATCATGGCCACACTATGGGCCAGTGGATGAAACTGCTTAAAGCAATATTCCACTTAGTTTTAACATGGGGGTTATTCGGCACTTGACTGCCATGAAAACCAGAATATAAACTAATCACCAAGATCAGATGCAGCTGGACGAGTTTGTTAGGATTTTTACTTCCTATTCATTTGAATGAGGCCACGAAAATAGAAAAACTGACATTTAACACGTTGGTGAACAGATTCAACAACAGATCCTGTTAGACTGTCTTGTTTGGTTTAGGTTTTGATCATCCCATACGACTTTTTCGAAATTCCGCACATGACCCTTCCTGGAGCTAAACAAGTCAAGTCAAAATTTATTTGTATAGCACATTTAAAACAACCACAGTTGACCAAAGTGCTGAACAGGCTTAAAATACCAAAATAAACGAATATAAAAGTAAATAACACATAAGAATAAAAGAAAACAATAAACATAATAATAATAAAAGAATTGCGGCACAACAGAAGATGAGGTCAAGGTGTCAAGCTCAACTCGAATTAAAAGCCAACGAGAAGAGGTGGGTCTTAAGCAGCGGTTTCTAGGGTCTGAGCAGTTCTTATATGAATAGGTAAGCTGTTCCAGAGATTAGGGGCAGCCACCGCAAAGGCTCGGTCGCCTCTGTTTTTGTGCCTAGATCTCGGAACATCCAAGAGCATCTGGTTGGTCAACCTCAGTGCTCTAACTGGAGTATGATGATGCAATAGTTCTGCTAGATAAGGTGGCGCCAGCCCATTTAAAACCTTAAAAACAAGCAATAAAATCTTAAAATCAATCCTGAAACGGACAGGAAGCCAGTGGAGGGAGGCCAATACTGGTGTTAATGTGATCACGCTTTCTTTTTCCAGTTAGAAGACGAGCGGCTGCATTTTGTACTAACTGCAGATGACGAAGAGATGAATGAACAAAACAACAAAATGGTCCCACACTGGCACTTTGGTTCCCTCTGCCATGATAAATGGATGGAAAATTTGCCCGGTGCAGAGAAAATTTGTCGGTTTAATGTTTCAATGTTAAGTATTTTTTGCAATAGATATAGGTACCACAAAGGTTAACTTATTGATAGCATGTGAAACATCATAAAGAAAAAATGTTATTTTCAGTTTATCTTATCCATAAGGTACTTTGGGTGAAGTGTGTCTTAGTGAAAATTCCTGCAAGTCACTTATTTATATTGACTCTATTTTTCCAGCATACATGTATGCTATGCCAAGAATGACTAAAGTGTTAGAAAATGGACATTCCATGGTTTTCTATATGTAGGCGTTGTAGTAGGCATTGTTTGAGGCAGATTGACGTGGTACTACATTTCTAGGCATTTGTCATCTTTCAGAAAAAAGCTCAAGGTTTCGCCACAAAACAGAAAAATATGCATCAGGCTTGGCTGATGATGGTTATTTTAAAGGTCCCATATCGTGTAAAACAGGATTTCCCTTGCCTCTTTGATTATAAAGGAGTTGGATGTGCTATCTAAACATCATGAAAGTATCAAAACTAAATCCACACAATCCATATTAGAAAAGCGAGCCTCTAAACGAGCCGTTTGGACTTCCGTAACTTTGTGGCGTCACAAAGGTTCGCTCATTATCATTTTTGTAAGAAATAATAGACTAACAAAGTGGTTTTTTTCAAAGCGGTCGAGCGGTTGTCATTGTTTTCTACCGGAGAGTTTTCCCTACCTGTAGCTGCCGGGCTGCGGTGTCTCACGTTTCACTCTTGAAACGGTTAGCCAATCAGAACAGAAGGTCATTAATATTAATGAGCCTTAAAGACACAGCGACAGAAACAGCCTGTGTAAAAATGGATTGAGAGTGTTTTTGGTACATGACACCACACACACAGCTTTGAATGGACCTCAAGACAGAAAATAAAACACTGGAAAGTGGAGAATATGGGACCTTTAAAATATTTTTAAGCATTGCCAAGATAGATTGTTGTTAACCTGTGGCATTTTCCCACTGAAGATTTCTAATAAATGGTCCACTTGCTTATATGCTTATAGGCTCTGGTTTAGTGTGATGTTCCATGCAAAAGCTAAATATTTTAGGTTGAATGATATTCTGTTTGTGTAGAATGCATTGATTATGTCGGTCAAATACTTAATACTTATTCCTTAATACTTAATTTGAACCAATTGACACACTGACCAAATTCTTGCAAGACATATTTTAGGGAGTCATTGGTGCAATGGCCTGGATCAAATCTTATGGTGTAGTTCATGCGTCGCAGATTTACAAGGCTGTTGAGCACTATTAGTCATTTTGATAAGAACTGACCTAGTGGATTGTGGCACACTCTTATAACACATTTTGTACTGCCATAGCTGTCACTATCAGCAAACAGTATGTAATAAATACAACTCTGAAACACTTTGCAGAAACTGCCACAGCACAGCTAATGTGCTCCATACTGACTCCTAATGATCAGAGTAACTACTACCAGCTTTACTAGCGTTACTTTATCCATTTTCATTGTGGTTGTTGTTTTAAACTGTCACTTGTGTTCTCTTTTTGTTCTTTTTTTTTTAAGATCTGCAGAGCTGCCTGATCTGTATTGCCTGCCGGATGCCGCGCCCCCAGCCACTGCCTGTCAGCACCGAGTCCTTCATCACCAAGCAGGACCCCACAGGTAACACACACACACACACACATACACACACACACACACACACACACACACACACACACACACAGGTATAATACTCAGGGTTCCCGCTGGTCATTGAATTCCTGTAATGTCAGGGAATTTTGAGAGGTGTATTCCAGACAGGGAAAGTCAGGGGAATTGATCAATTCTGTTGGTAAGTCAGGGAATATCAGGGAATTTTACAAATGGGTTGCTTGACAGGAATATAGCAGAATGTATTTTTCAACTTGTTTGACACATTTATTGTGTTAGATGGTGGTTTTCAGCTGTTTTTCTCCACAGCGACCCAACTGGAATAGAAACCAGACATTTTTGAGCTGAAAAATAGCAACAAACCAAGAAAGGAAGAACATTTTTAGATCATGGAAGCACTCCAACTTAGTTAGTGAAAGTCATGGAATTTTACATCGGGGCCACAGTAGGAACCCTCAATGAGTGTAAGCTACTGCAAATGCTGTAATCTGTGTGGACTGATCTTTTTGTGTGTGTGCGTGCATGTATGCGGTCCTCCCCTCCAGGGAAGATCATCTCCATAGAAACCAGTGCTCTGCGAGCGACGGGCCGGCCTGGCTGGGAGGACCTGGTCAGGAAGTGCATCTACGCTTTCTTCCAGCCGCAGGGCAAAGAGCCCTCCCACGCCAAGAAGCTGCTGCATGAGGGTAAGAAGCCACAGCCGGTGGCGCTCCAATCTGAAACCGTCTTGACCCGCTCTCTTCTAGCTTTGTCACAGCAACCGAAATTTCAACACTTGTTGAGTTCAGTTGAATTCAATATTGAATTTCATAAATGTCTCAGCTCCAGATGCCGTATATGTGCAGTTTGGAATAGTTTAAAGAAGAAAAAGGATGTATGTGAATAGTTATTAGAAGAAGAGGGATTGTAATAGACAGAGCCTCAGTCTGGCTTTTGACAGTGGAGTGCAGCAGTCATAGTCCAACTGCTGAAACCATGGCAACAGCGTTGAACAGTCCACCATGTCTTCAACTGGATCCCGGTCCACCTAAACTGGTTTACAAACTGGTGCCAGGAGCCAAATATGGAACTATGTCACTTATAGAGCCAACGGACACCCAGCTGACATCCAAACACCTGTGCAAAAGTTGTTTAAATGTGTTTCTTGTACACCAGTGACTCTCAACCTTTTTCATAAGGACTGCAAATTCAGTACACATTAGGGCCACAAACCCCCATTTGATGAGATTTTGTCTCTTGGACCCAAATCTGAGACTGTTTTTATTGTTAGATATGATTTTGTCCAGAATTCCAAGACTATCTGTATTGTAGGTAGAGAGAGAGAGAGAGAACACTGAAACTGATCAAAACAGTCATTCTTCTACATTCTATAACTGTCTTAACTTGACTTAACCACTGTTGTACACTATGTCAGATTTATGTAAAATGGCACCACTGTAGACGCAAAGAGGAATGTTGAATCTAAATCAAAACAAAAACAAAACCTGTCTCCACCCCCCCTTTCCAAATAAGGCTGCATACACACTCACAGAATACACACAGAAATTGCTTATGGCCATGTGGCATGACTTCTATAGTAACGTTACAAACTACTCGCTACAAACTCCCTAATGGGGAAGTAAAGACCTGCATTATTCCACCTTTAAGGTACGTTTTGGAAGGAAAGGAAGAGAAGCAGACAGGAGATGAGACAGAAGACAGTCTGAATCTTGTGTTTATCTCTTTGTTCTGTGTTTGTGTGTGTGTGTGTGTGCGAATGTGTGTGCGCATTCCCACCAGTGATGACGCATGGCACCGCTATCAGCCCTCTGTACCGGTTCACGTTAAGCGATGGCACCCCCCTCAGCGCTCAGACCCGCTGCAAGTTCTGCTGCCCCCCCAACCCCGACGTACAGCCCTTCATCATGGGCATTCACACTATTGACAGGTACTGGACACACATACAGTAATACACAGGTTTTCATATACACCACTGGTAAATAGGGGTTGATTCCAGTTACCAATTTTGTAACAGTATGATCATCTGATTGCTGATTGTTCTGATGCACTTTCTGCTAACAACGGCACATCATGTAAAAGTGCACAGCAAACATAAACAGTACACTTTCAATCCAGCACTGTGTTTAACAGATTGTTCTCATGGCTGCATGACATTGCTGCCAAACCATGTGGAAATAAATCAGTTTTTATCTAAACAGTTACTACATGTTGTGCTTGATGAAACAGGTTTTAATTTAGGCAGCATAGGCTGCGCCTTCTGTCCAATACATGAATACAATTAATCCAATACAATTGTTTCTAATCATATAGGCTATGGAATTCATAACACAGTGTCAGAGATGAATACATGTGAGCTGTCAGTGTTTATTACTTTTTCCCAACAGCTAAGACACATTTCTTGAAATGAGGTTCCATTTTCCCAAAAACACACACTGATATATACAAACCTCAAACTTCTATGACAAAATCAAGCACTCGCCTCAAAAACATCTTCCATCTATATCAAACTTTGCCTTCAGATGGCATACCCATTACACACTGGTGAGATCAATTCAAAACAGTACTATAAAAACCTGTTACTGCAATGAATATGCTTTTTCAGAACAACCTCTATACATTTTGAACTTTGCAACATCATGCTACTGTAATCTTCATAATCAAGGCAGGGCGACATCATGCTAAGCGGCAAAATTATTTAGATTTTTTTTAAATTTTATTATTATTTTGAAAAATGGCGGCGGAAGAACTCATATGATAATTAATTATTAATAATTTTGCATTATTACTTGAATAAAGCTAATCATAAAGCATGCTAATCTCTTTTTAAATTAAATGACAGTACTAGTATATGAAATGGTAAATGCAAATGACATTATTGAATTTTCATTTTCATTTTGAGCCAAAATTTTCACATACGAGTGGCAAATTCTTCCTGCAATATACTTCCATACAGAGACTAAAGTAATTTTGATCATCATCTTTAAACTTGATCACCTTCTTTAAACATTTTCCGTAAGCGATTTTTTCTGACCACTAGAGGGTGACAGCAACCGCAACACATTTTGTAAACACACACAGCAAAGCTACTAGGCGACGGAAGCCCTTAAGGACAGACAGTGCATAAAGGCTAATGGCTAAAATAAACGTACCTATGGAGAAATATCGCCGCTTACCAGTCTCGCTTTGCCAGATTTTTCTCCCACTGAAAGTTACATGTCCCACAATGACAAGTGATTCGCCCTTACTCAGGCCAACTTTGACAACAAGCTTTAGGAAAGAGGTGAAAACAACAACACAGCTGGTCTGCATGTGTGGCTATTTGTTTATATCATTACATCTCACGGAAATCTCCACGTAGCACACATTAGTTTCAGGATTGGTTACCGGGTCTGAAATCGCTTATTGCAGGTTTAAGACAGTGGCAGTTGTTCCAGACATTAGGGTTTCTTTACATAGTGTAGTGTCACAGTGTTGAATTTGCACCACATAAGTTTGACAGTATGCTTCTCTATGCTCTGCCACCTTGTCGCCTCCTCAGGTTACATTTTTCTCTTATTTTCCTCCTCTCCTCTCCCAGGGAACACAACACTGCTAGCTCTCAGGAAAACACTAACCCCAGCCTTCCACTGACCCTGGGCAGCCCGGCCCAAGCCCCCTCCCGCTCCCCAGCCCTCCCTCCCGGCAGCGACTCGACCCAAGCCCCGGGCCTCCCCGCCTCGGGCCCCCACCCCAACAACAGCAACGGCTCCTCCCACGGACACGGCCCGGCCACGCCCACGGGCTACCTGACGCCCAGTCGGACGTGTCCCCAGCAGGTCAATAGCCCCTCCCCTTTGAGCAGCCCTCTCACAGCCACCCCTACCTCCTTTATGTCACCCAGACTGCCGCGGGCCAGTCCTGGGCTAGGGGGAAGCCCGCGGGTCCCAGGGAACCCCTTCTCTCCCTCCACACCAGGCCTCCACTCCCCATCAGGGGCTCTAAGCAGTGGAGGCAGCCTCAGCAGGCAGCAGTCTGGCGGGGATGGGAGTAGTGGTGGTGGTGGGTCAGCTGGGACCTTCTCCCTGTCTTCCCCTCTCCCTCAGAGACAAGCCAGTACGCCCACGAGCTCGTCGGCTCGGCCTTCTCCGGCAAAACCCCCAGAAGGAGTAGGAGGCGGTGAAGGAAGGGGCGAGGACTCAGTCAAAGCTCCCCTTCCTTCTCCCTCGCATCTGGGCAACCCCAGACTCAACCAGCTCCTGGACAGCAACGGGGCAGGAGTCGAATCCAACAACAACAACAACAGCAACCACTGCACCTCATCGCCTCACCCTAACCCCCCTCCTGCCCCTCAGTGCCCCGCCTCCCACAGCACCCTGACGGAACGACACAAGATTCTGCACCGGCTGCTCCAGGACAGCAGCCCCAATGACGCCTCCACCACCACTGAAGAAGGAATGAACAGTAAGGAAGTTGAGATCAAGAAGGAGCCACCCGCCAGTCCGGCAACGGCCTCAGCACCTCCCAAGTCCAGCTCCAGAGAACCACAGGACCACCAGTTGCTCCGCTTCCTCCTGGACACAGATGAGAAGGTGACCATTAAATACGCCTTTCACATTCTGTTTTATTTCTCTGTTGTGGATAAGAGGGTGATGGTATTAGATCATCATTCAATGTGAGTCAGACGTGTGTTTGTGACCTTAGATACATGGTTCCCACAGTGGTCATGGAATTTCTGGAATGTCATGGAATTTTGTGAGGAGTATTCCAAGATCTTATCCTAAATTTGATAGGGAATTGTCTTGGGAGGTCCAGGAATATCAGGGAATTTTACAAATGGGTCACTTTAGAGGAATGTATTTTACAAATAGTTTTAACACATTCATACTATGGTTTTTGTTATGGTTTTTTTTAGTGAAAACCAGACTATTCACCCCTTTAGAAAAACTATTTAACAAACTAGAAAGGAATACAATTTTTAGGTCATGGAAGTGCTCTGAATTAGTTCTGGAAAATCGTGGAAAAGTCATGGAATTTTACATCAGGGGCACAGGAGGAACCCTGTAGATAGATTTTCAAGTTCAGGTCTCAATAGCTTGACCTGGGAGACCTGTTACCTCTTCCCACTAGTCATACATCTTAGTCTTAGTAGCCTTTTGAAGTGCACTCTGATTGAAAGCTCATTTGTTTTTGAAGGACCTGGGGGACCTGCCACCTCCATCCGCTCTCAGCCTGCAGACGGTCAGGGTGAA
The DNA here is from genome assembly GCF_048128805.1 of Centroberyx gerrardi. NCBI lineage: Eukaryota > Metazoa > Chordata > Actinopteri > Beryciformes > Berycidae > Centroberyx > Centroberyx gerrardi. The sequence goes on from NC_136014.1 coordinate 4,124,584, forward strand.
GGTGGAGAAGAGGGTCAGCGGGGAGGGAGCACCCTGTACCGGGGCTGCCATCGCAGCAGGAGGTACATCCAAACCTGCAGGAGTTTCCAGCGCCTCGGCTTGCCTCAGCCCCAAGTCCAGCCCCGTCGGAGAGAACCGCAGAGACAGCCGCAAGGACAGCCGAGACTCCACGGTACATTTGTTGTCAATGTCATTGTGATCTGGGTCATGGCTGCACAAACTAGGGCCAAACTTGCCCAAACTTGACCGACCACAAAAGAGTTGGCCTTGCAAAGGGTTCTTGTGTTAAGAATAAAGAAAAGTCATTAAAAAAGTCCTCCACTAAACTATTATCCTCTTTGATAAGAGTTAATGATAGCTGAGAAGTAACGGTACTGCTCCATGAGTCAGTTCTGGCCAACCTATACCTGTGTATCAAGACTTACCCAGTGGTTTGTTGGGGTTGATGGTAGGGCTGTGATGGTGTAGAGCAGTGGTTCTCAACGTGCCATTTAGGCCCAAGAATTTACCAACGAGAGAAATCAGCGTGTGTAGTAATTGGTTCAAATGAAAACCAGAGGTGATCGTCAAATCCAAGAACACCAAGTCCTGTCTGGAAAACGTTCTTCCCAAGTTGTCTTGGATTAAACAAACTTCTCAAGAACGCAAGAACAGAGAACATCTTTACCATTTGAGATGGACTGAAGAACAGAGAACATCTTGACAGTTCAACATGTGCTTGAGTCCATGCAATCATTGAAGACGCACAGGTGTTCATTTTCCCAGCTCTTTGAACTGGCTCTGTACTATTGACTATAGCACTGTTTGGATGTGACGCGTCATGGGCTTCCAAGTCACCATTCGATGCATTCTTGGTTGGCAAGAAAACTTCTGGGATCTTTAACCTTCCTCAAGTTCTTTTGTTGTGGAATCATGTTTGAGCGCATCATGGAAGACACAAGAACACACAAAAACGCATATTGAGAATGACTCCTGCAGACTTTTGGGCCTTGATGGCACATGATTGAGAGTTACTAGTATAGAGGTTCTCTTACTGATTCACCAGCCCGAAAGAGGAAGGTATAAGCTATAGAGTACGGGGAACATAAACACACAAACGAAAAATGAAACTTGATGTGGTGCTGTGTGATGGATTTCATTGGAAATGATATGAGGCATGTTGCTAACATTTTGATGCGGTATACAAACAGTATACACCAATACAATACCCAGTTTTTAGAATTGATAGATATACCCAATACTTTATTAAGTAGGTCATCCAAGGACCAATCCAAGCATTCACCAAAATCACCAATGAGCCAGTATCAGCATTGGTGCATACCTAATTGTAATTTGTTTGAATTTTAATCCAGAATTCTCTTTTCATTTGAAGATATTGAAATAGAATTGACTCAACAGCAGCAGGCTGCTTCCTGGCTCTCATTGTCAATGTCAAGGTTTTCTTGTTGGGTTAACACTAAGTTAACACCCACTCCATGCATGGCATGCGACTGTTGCTTTCCTATTTACACAAGCAGAGAGTGTCAGAAAGAATACTTCCATTTGCCTCTATTTAGCTTCGCTCCTGTATTGGCAGTGGCCTGACAGCCGTTGTAAATCGAAATGTTGAATGTTGATTCTCTTGGACTTTGTGTCCACTGTAGGCTCAGCTACCAGCTGCAGCCTTTGATGTCCCCTAGTCTTTGACATTGTGTCTCTCCCCAACTCTCTGTCACTGATTCTCTGTCCCCCCTCTCTCCCACCCACTACGCTTTCATTCTTTTTTCTCTTCCTCTCTCTCGGTTACATCATTCATCCTTCCCCTCTGTTTCACCGCCTCCCTCTTCTCCCTCTATCCCCTTGTTTCTATTTTCTCTCCCTTTCCCGCCCTCAGTTTTCTGGTGGCCCCGCTGACCTGGACCCTCTCAACCAGCTGCTGCCTGGCCTCAGGGGCCCAGTCGGGGCCAAACAGGGCAGTGAGGACTCCGCAACCCCTGGAGCAGGCCCCCAACTCCAGTCTCCAGCCCCCCAGGCCCAACCGCAAGCTCAGCTCCAGTCGCCCATACCTCAGCTCCAGTCCCCCCTGTCGCAGCCCCAGTCCCTTCCCCAGCTCCACTCCCCGTCACCCCAGCTCCACTCCCCCTCCCCGCAGCTCAAACTGCAGTCACCCACTCAGCCCCAGCCCGGCGAGGCCAACACTCCCCGCAGCGTGACTGTGAAGAGAGAGCCTCCCGGCACTCCTAACAGAGGTACTGTGGTTGGGGGGGGGGGGGGGGGGGTGGTCCATTCAGAGGAGGGAAGTGTTTAGCTGGACTACACACCAACACCATAGCAGGGTGTCTGCCCCTGTTTAGTACATGGACACTCAGCCTCACAACAGGGACAGTTGGTGTCTCTATTGGGATTCGAGCGACATGGGTTTTTGAAGCCCAGTACAGATATTTTTGGATCGAAGCTACCAATATCTTGAGCCAATATTCAATATCTTATTTGACCATTTTCATGCATAAAATAGTATTTCCTGCTAGAATTTGAATGCACTTAAAGCCTCTAAAACAGCATTTAGACCACTAAAATCTCCATTGAAACCCAGCATAATAATAATAATAATAATAACAACAACAATATTAATCATATATTCTTGAATACCTTTCGGCTTCCCATAGACAATATTGATCAGTATTGATGATAATATGATGATAGTAATATGAATCAATTCTACAATAAATATGGAATCAATCAAACCTCATCGTTTATATCAGAGATGGAAATCACTGAGTGGACCATATCCCATCTTTAATAAATGGTCAATATTGGCCTGATATATCGGCCTAACCCTAACCCTGCCATCATGAATATCATATATCCGTGTCTGTGTTTTTCGTAATCTTGCTCATGTGTGTATGTGTGTGTCCCAGGGCTCAGTGATGGTGGCCCCCCCTCCGGCTGCAGCCTCCAGAGTCAGTCACCCTTTGATTTCTGCAGCCCCCCCACTCCAAGCCAGACCCAGGCTCAGGGACAGGGAGACGCCTTCCAGACCCCCAAAGATGGCGGCAGCCCCTTTCCAGAGGCAGAAGTTATCAACCCATTCACTTCAAGCACTGGTATGGAAGAAGTAGCTCAATTATTTTCAACATGCGTTCATATCATTTTAAAGTCTAAGTGTGGCCGCACCCCAGCAAGCAGGACATACTCAAGGAACTGCATGCATTAATTTGTTGATCAGCAGATTTCTGGAATTGGACAATTTGTGTTTGAATCATGACTAACAATTCAAAGTCGAGATTTAATGTTCAGGTACATGGGGTGTGAAATGCTCACTTGAGACGTGTTGTATTTCTGTTTCAGGCCTAGCCAAGATGGAGGTGGCAGACTCCCAGTTTCAGCCTCTAGCTCTGTCTGACACCCTGTCCTTTGATGGAGGTCTGGGAACCCCGATACAAGCTCCCCTGGCTTCACCACAAGAGTAAATATCACTGCACTCTCTTTGTATTTCTGGGTAGCTTTTTTAGTTTAACTTCCGTTTTGCAGTTTGGAGGTGGGGTAGAAAAGAGCCCCACTGAGTAACAAAGTTGATTCAAGCCCTGCTATGTCCGCTACCACCAACAATATCGCAGTTATCCAGATGCTAATGTGCGACTGTGCTATGAGAGGCTGTGTTTCCCTGTGTGAGCAGGCAGTGTGTGCCCTGTCCACTGGACGAGATGCTGTGCCCCCCTACCACCCCCGAGGGTCGCAACGATGAGAAGGCTCTGCTAGAGCAGCTCGTCTCCTTCCTCAGTGGGACAGATGAGAGTGAACTGGCTGAGCTGGACAAGGCCCTCGGCATTGACAAACTGGTACAGGTGAGTGTGTGTGATGAAGATTAGGAAAACGAAGAATGTAATGTAAGTTGGACAGAGCCGTGGCGCCTAGACAATGTTGTGCAGGTGAGAAAATAGTGGAAATGGAATAAAGTTGTGGAAGTAATCCACAACTTTATTCCATTTCCACTATTCTACCTGCATAGTTTCAACTTCATGTTAGCTTACCTCATCGGAATGCATATTGGCTGTTATCAAGGCCTGTTATCGGCTCGTATCCTTCTTGTTCTTCAAAATAAATGGAGCGGTGCATCCCTTTAGAACCAGGGAGCATAAACATCTCTCTTCCATACTTGTTCCCCTCTCTCCAGGGTGGCTGCTTCGACCCTCTTCCCCAACGCTTCCCCTCCCAGCCCCCCACCGCCACCCCGATCTCCATGGACCCCAAACTTCCCAGCTACCCCTCTCAATTCAGCCCAGCCCCACAAGCTCAGTTCCCCCCAGAGTTGGCCACAGTGGGGCCACAGGGGCTGGGCTTCGGAGCACCGCGGGGGGCTTTCCCCGGCGGGACCATGGGCATGGGGCTGAGGCCAGGCATGACCAGACCACAGGGGATGGGCACTCAGCTCCGGCTGCCTCCCAACCAACTGCGACTGCAGTTGCAGCAGAGGCTGCAGGGCCCACAGCAGGTGAGGACATGGTGGTGGTCTTTTGGGTTGAGTGGGTTGTTGACCTGGTTGCTACAGGGCGAGGTTGCTCCTGAATCTAGCGTCAGTTTTTCCCCTCTAAAGTTGGAATGCTACAGAACATTTGTCAAAGTTGAAAAATTCAACAGATAAGATGCTTCTTATCACACAGCCCTGTACACTATTCCTGCTGGGCCCAAATGTGCTTAATGCATACAGTGTAAATTACTGTGGAAAAAGGCACCTGTTCAATCACCTCATTGGGTTTAGTTTATTCCCACAATTCAACAGCTCATGAACCTTAATACAACAACAGTATGATGTTGAGACACAAGAGAGAGACAGGAACACCTGTGAGTTATTTTATTTTTACAACCTCTGTGCTCTGGCAGATCACACATACACACTTTTCTCTCATCGTTGTAACTTTCTCATATACATATATACTGTATATGCTATGGCATTTTTAGCCGAAGCAGCTGCATAAAGACAGCTTAAAACTCCAGTCTGCGAGATGTATCCCTCTCTCCCCAGCATAACTCCACCTATGTACAGTATTTCATGCTGTATTTCATCTCTGCTCCACTCACCGCTCTCATCAAATCCTCCGCCTCCCTCTCCTCCCTCCTGTCCTCCCCTCATCACTAGTCTCTAATTCATCCCTCTTGCTATCGCTCCCCTCTTCTCTCTTCATCCCTCCCATCCTTTTTTCGCCTCTGCCAGCAATCCGACTCGCTTCCCCTATCTGCGAAGACCTGTCTTCTCCTTGTTATCGACCTTTCTCTTCCCCGTTCTCTTCCCTCCGTCCTTTTTTTTTTCTTTCTTCAATCTCTCCCGATGTCTTCCTCTTCCTCTTTCTATTATCCTCCTCTGCCTTCATCCCTGTACACTTGTCTAATCCCCACACTTCTCTCTTATTTCTTTCTCTTTTCACCGTCTCCCTCTCTGTCTCAGCTCCAGAGCAGGCTGGCAGCCATGAGTCAGTTTCCTGGAGGAGCCCAGCATGTTAACATGGGGATTCGTCAGGGGGTGCAGCAGCCTCAGATGCCCTCTCAAGTGAGTCACAGTGGCAGCAAATACTCCCCCCCCACCTCCCACCGCTGTCTCTCTACAGTAGAGCTGGAAAGACTACCAAAACATCCTATTCAAATAGATACTCTTTGCTGAAATTTCACTTTAGTTGTAGTAAAATTACTGGTGCAAAAATGTACTTCAAAGTGAAAAGTAGCTCCTTTAAAATGCACTAAGAGTAAAAGTCACTGAGTTCTAAACAGACATTGTTGCATATGATCTTTCCTATGCAATGCGAAAACGAGAGGACGGAGTTCAAATGAGGTTCTGTTCAGTGAAAATAAAAACATTACACAATAAAGCGCATTAACAAAAGTGTGAAATGTGATAACGTCTTAAAGTCGAGATGAAACGGCATTTCGAGAGTATCTAACTTCCGTATTGTGACGTATTTCCAAGTGAAACAGGAAAGACAGGCGGGACATAACGTTGGGAGGAATTTGATTTGAACGTTGAAAAGTGGGTGTGCTGTTGCTAGCTAGCTAACTAATGAATCTTAGCCTCTTAGCTCTGTGCGCTAAAAGTTGAAGATTGATTGATGGGTGAATGTCATGATATTATTGGTTGAAATTAGTTACGAGCATGCTTACGTAAGCACACGGCATATTTTGTTTTACAGGAAGAAAACATGATTGAATTTTGATATAAGAATACAATGAAATTGATTTTTGGTATTTTTTTTGGCATATATTGTTAAATAGGTGCACAGTATGACCGGGGATGTGATCTAAAAGGGTTAAAAAGGCATTTTTCATTTCATCTCGTCTTTAATGAGGCAAAAAAATATTTAATGATGAAATAAAAATGTCCCAGGTATACAGCAACATAAGAACAATCAGAGCAATGGTGAAAAGAAAAAGAAAATTTACATCAATTTGATTTTTTTTAATGAATTAATATAGTGAAAATTCAGACTTTGATGATTTGTTTTTTTTTTAAATGTTTCCCTATTTTTTCTAGACATTCTTTTTGGGCTCTAGTGAAGTGTTATGGTCTCTAATTCATAGTTAAATTTTCAGAGTTTTGCTTTCAGTCCACCATTCAGGTCACTCAGTGAAGCTGACACACTTCACTCCTCTATTCATAGTATTCCCAGGATGTCACATGCATTTCCCACCAATATGGTGCTTTACACACAGCTCATTGGCTGTTTGTCATTTGATTGTAATCACCTGTTAATTTATTACAATCACCTGTTATTTTCCTACCAAGATGGCCGTGTGGTGATGCAACAAAATACTATGAATACAGTAGCTGGACATTATGAAACTACATTGCAGTGTGGTAAAAATCATATTCTACAAATCATGTTTGAGCAGTATCTACTTAGTAAAAGTAAGTAAAAGTTCTGCTACTGTGAAAATGTAACTATAAATCTTCACATCCTAGCTGTGAATTTTCACACAACTCCCACAATGCGTATTCAGAAAGGACTATATGTCATTACCATAAAGGCACTGTGGAACTGTAAAGAATCTGCTTGTTGCATCACACTGCAGCTTAAGTACTTTGAAAAGCTAAGTGATATGTTTTCCCTGTTTGTTTTACCTACTTATCTTACCTCTATACTGTCCTTTGTTCAATCCCTCTCTCCACCCCTCCTCCATCATCCTCTCACTCCTTCCCTCTGGATTCCATACTATCTCCTCCCCATCTTTTACCTTCATCACTGCATGTATGACGGGATGTGTGTGGATTCTTAAAAAGTCTGAGAAAGTCTTCAATTAAAGCAAATGTATAACCCTAAAAAGTATTAGAATGTATCAATACAGTAATTAGAGTAGCCTGTAATGCAGGTTTATTTTGAATTAACTTTCATATAGATCAGTCCCTCCAGGAAATTGCGATTTTGCGATCACAATAATTAACGCAAATTCAAGAAATCTCCGCAATATTTGCGAGAGCTTGCAGTTTTGCAAAATTGCCGCAACTTTTCCGCATGAAATGGCCAAATCAACAGACCGCTTATGATTTGGACCAATTGTCGCATTTCATGTCGTGATAACTTAGGTCATCGCAGTGCGCATTCAGGTGGAAGATGAACAAAGCTCACCTGCCAACAAATTACTGCCATAGACCGTGCAAAACAAAACGAAACGAGTGCTGCAAGTATCGAGGTGAGTACAAAATTCAAGCTCTTGGAAGAGTTAATAGCTTAAACGGAGAGTGGGAGAGAATAGGGGGAGGCTGTGTGTGTGTGTGTGTGTGTGTGTGTGAGAGAGAGAGAGAAAAATCTTTTTTTTCCTTTGCTTGCAATTTTTCCCAATTCCCACAATTTTACCGCAAAAAGAGCACATAAAACCCCGCAAATTGTATCGCAATTTTTGAGAAAAGCCGCTGCAAAATCAAGCATTTTTGGCCGCAATAATCACAAAAAACCTTTGCGAAATCCTGGTGGGACTGATGAAACTATGAAAGTTATATTGACAGATTCTTTACATTCCGTGACATTTAGTGGAAGCACAGTCGGAAAGTATAGCATACAAAATAATTGAAAAATGTAGAATTGTGTATTTTCACCAAAAGATGTGAATGGGACTGGCAGTAATGTTTTGTTTTGTTGTTGTTGTTTTTTGTTGTACTAGTGCAGTGCCCGTTCGCCCCGCTGCTGCACAGAGCGCTGTTCGCTTGTTTATTCAAAGTTTATTAATATTGAACGTGTCGCGTGTCCAAATTGCACCAAATCTGACACTGCACGTCCTTGGGTCCCCAGCAATACACCCGCCAAGTGTGAAGTAGATCGGACGAACGGTTCTCGAGATATGTGAAGGACACATACACAGAGATTCCTTGCTTTATAGTATGATTAGGATTATATTACTTTCACTTCAAGTTGGTCACAGTCAGTTTGACCCACATGCCAGCCTACTCTTAGATTAATACAGAACAGAGCTAATACAATATGTCAAACATCATGACCCTAAACTTTGAATTTCCTGGTGTCTTTTGTCTTATACTGCTAAATCATACTTTCCTTAGCTGTGTTCAATTGGAAATAGTCTGTCTGTTTTCTTGTGGATGTTAAATTGGTCTTGAATCCAGCTCCAGGTAGCACTGAAAGTCTTAAATTTGCCTTTCTGAAACCTGCAGATACCCTGTACCAGCAAGCACTGTAAATGCAAAACATGAGTAATGTGTGTATAGTATAGTATAGTATAGTGTGTATTGTTTATGTAGCATGTTTGTTAGAGAGCAAGTCCTTTGTAACCCGTTGTTTCCCTCTCAGCAGCCTCCACTGAATGCCCAGATGCTGGCCCAGCGTCAGAGGGAGCTCTACAGCTTCCAGCACCGCCAGCGCCAGCTCCTCCAGCAGAAGGTCATGCTGATGAGACAGGGCATGGCGGGCGGGCCGACCGGAGCCGCGGCGCCCATGGGAGCCGCCAGGGTCCCGAAGGGTCCCCCCACGACGCCCCAGCCGCAGCAACAGCAGCAGTTCAACTTCCCGCCGGGCTACAGCCCGATGACGGGAAACCCCCCTACCTCACCCAGCCACTTCAGCCCCATGTCAGGGGGCCCCCTGGACACCAAGCTGCCGGGACGGGTTCCCCTGGCCAACCAGGCGCTGGTAGGGGGCCTGCAGGGCCAGTTTAGCGGCACCGTGAACTCTTCGTTGCAGCAGGGGCTGTTTCAGCAGTTTGGAGGATCTGGTGAGTCCAAGGAAAACATGCTTCACAGTCATTTGATGTTAGATTAAAGTCATAATCTGCATAATTTTCATATAAATACATGTCCATTTTGCCGACTGATGTAGTGTAAGACAGTAGTAATTCTTTCCTAGTTATTGAAAGCTTTTATATTTGCTGTTGGGTAAGTCTTTCCTGGGAAAAATGATGCATTTTACATTTCCGGTTTGTTTGGATAGTGATAGCAAGTTTTTATGGGTTGCACAGACGTGCAACTCGAAAAACGCACCTTTGCCCCCTAGTGGTCAAATATGGTAGTAGATTCTCTTGCCGAGAGACCCAATTGAATGGTGCCGTATGGAGAATTTGCATAAAAGCGTGTGCTGTAAATGATTGAATATACTGACATGTATAGTACGACCCAGGTAGTGTTTCAGCTTGATCATATGTTATGTTTTTGCTAAAAAGAGTTTTTTTTTGTCCATTACCTCATGAATAATTAATTTACGTCTGACGTCAATCGTCGACATGATTTCCAGCAGTAGCAAACCTTTTTACGGCAGTGGTGTTTTGCTGAGTGTGGAAGTATCGAAGACTCCTCCAGTGCTACTTTGCTAACTTTTTTCTGTTTCTCCCGTCAAAGGTATAGTCCAGCAAGACCCATCTTTCCCTCCTGAGCTCAGCCCCACCAGCCCATTGTTGTCACCTCAAAACTCCACCTCCCAGAGTCCTCTGCTTCAGCAAGCCCCGCCTCCTGGCTACCAGTCACCAGACATGAAGAGCTGGCAACAGACGGGCATGGGCAGCAACAGGTGAGGTGGGGGTACAAAACGAGGAGGGAAATTGGCCTTAGTGTCATAGATAGGTCTTAAGTGGTAGGATCCAAATGATGATATCAAGTTGATATTGGTTTTGCAAGGATTCAAGCAATATCTATATTTAATAATCATGGAAATCCTGTAATATCATGGAGTTTTGAGAGGTGTATTCCAGTCAGGAAAAGTCAGAAAGTTTGATAAATTCTCTGTGGAAGTCAGGGAATTTTCCAAATGAATCACTTTAGGAATATAGAAGAATGTATTTTCCAGCTTTCACACATTCTGCATTAGATGGTGGAAGCGTTCTGACTTAGTAATGGAAAGCCATGGAAAAGTTGTGGAATTTTACAACTGGGCCGTAGTGGGAATCCTTTATCTACGACTATTTATGAGTTCTATGACATGCTCGCACCTGACCACAGTGTAATGTCCTGTTTTTCCGTATCGTTTCTGCGTGCCATAGCCTGTTCAGCCAATCAGGACAGGGTGCAGGGCAGGCCTTCGGCCAGCAGGGGGTTTACAACAACATGAGCATCACCGTCTCCATGGCCGGGGGGTCCGGGGGCGTCGGCTCGTTACCTCCCATGGGGCAGCCCGTCGGCATGAGCAACAGTAACCTCAGCAACGTCAGTTCAATGTGCAGTGACCAGCAGGTTAGTGGCTTTCGGATCATTTATCCATTCAATTGCGCATCCATCCATCCACCAACTGATTCTGTGGTGTAAGGAGTTAGTGTCCCTGAAGTTCCAAGTCCATAGAAAAGAGTAAATTCCTCCACACAAAGATGAGCTTTGCAGTTACACTCACTGGGTACTTTATTAGGAACACCTTACTAATACTGGGTAGGTATCAGCTTTTAGCTCAGTGTCAACCGGCTACCAAAGTGCCATCCGCCTCCAGGTTGGACGTGTTGCATTCTGAGATGCTTTTCTGCTCACCACAGTTGTAAAGAGGTTATCTGAGTTACTGTCGCCTTTCTGTCAGCTCCAACCAGTCTGGCCATTCTCCTCTGACCTCTCTCATCAACAAGGCGTTTCCGTCCGCAGAACTGCCGCTCACTGGATGTTTTTTGTTTTTCGCACCATTCTGTGTAAACTCTAGAGACTGCTGTGCGTGAAAATCCCAGGAGATCAGCAGTTTCAGAAATACTCAAAGCAGCCCGTCTGGCACCAACAACCATGCCACGGTCAAAGTCACTGAGATCACATTTTTTCCCCATTCTGATGTTTGATGTGAACATTAACTGAAGCTGCTGACCTGTATCTACATGATCTTATGCATTGCACTGCTGCCACATGATTGGCTGAATGGATAATTGCATAAATAAGCAGGTGTACAGGTGTTCCTAATAAAGTGCTCAGTGAGTGTATGTCTCTTCATGGCACATAGTATGCAGAACATTGACGTCATGGTAGCGTCTGTCTGTCTGTCTGTGTGTGGACACATTCTTGTTAACACAATAATTTAAGAACAATACGTGATAGAAGCTTTGAAGAAAACTGAACCACAGTTCATATTAATACCACCTATGTGTTATGTAAAGACAAGTAAGTTTGCATGGAAGTATTTGCTAATTAATGCATTAATTAGCTTAACTAATGACCACATGAGGCCTCAGGACATTGGGCAGCACAAGTGCCTCTTGTTTATTTTTAGTTGACATTTTGGTCATAAGGCCGCTCTTAAGACATATCACCCACATACTGGCACAGTGCTTATATACAATTACCCATAAGTAGAAAATTGCATGATCATTCACAGCAGCTGTGTAAAGGAACTCACCAATTATGTAAAAATGCATAATGCAACATTTACATTTGCAGTCACCTGCAGTATGTTTCATAATCTGTCTGTTTTGACATTTGATTTGTGTTTGTGTCCTGCCTGAACACGATGTTTCATTAATTAGATGTCTTAATTTTTTTACCATGTAATGACAGATGTTTTTAAAATTTTGTTTCATTTTCATTATGAAATTACATAGTATTATTGACATATTATTTACATTCAGGGATAGCTAGTTGAGGCAGAATTAGAAAGTAAGGCAAATGCCATGAATTGTCTCGTTTCCCCAAAAGCAGTGTTGGTTTTATTTACTTGCTTACTTCACTTTTACTTCCAGTTGATCACAGTACGTTTGACCCACATGCATGTCCACTCTTAATGCACTAATACAGGGTTAACAATGTGACAAACATGTTGGACATTATGTCCCTAAACATTTCCTGGTGTTCTTTTTCTTATTCTGTTCATTTATAGTTTTCTGAACTGTCATTAGCTGTGCTCAGTCAGAAATAGGCTTTAATTGGTCTTGCATTCAATTCCAGGTAGCATTGAAAAGGGCTTAGAAAGTCTTAAACTTGGCTTTCTGAAACCTGCAGATACCCCCGTCTCAAATGCCAATTTAACTGCACTAAAAAGCCTATCTTCATAGTAAGCAGCATAAGCATTCAGACAACCAAGCCCTAAAATATCCAATGCCCCCTCGGGTCTTGTATTATTGTCGCTCTGTCTGTGCAGGTGCAGCAGGTCCAGGTGTTTGCAGACGTCCAGTGCACGGTGAACCTGGTTGGCAGCGACTCCTACCTGAACCAGGGCTCCATGGGAGGTGGCGCCTCCCAGAAGGGCCCCGGGCCCCAGGGCTCCCAGAACAACCAGGCCCAGCAGAAGAGCCTCCTCCAGCAGCTGCTCACCGAGTGACGCGCAACCCCACCCTCCGCCTCGCCCCCCCACCTCCCCTCACCCCTCTCCTCTTCCTTCTACTTCTTACTTCTGCTCCTCCGCGGAGGCCGGCCGCACCAGACCCATCGCTCTCTCTCTCTGTCGTCACCTTTCGGATTCGGTTGGATGGACGTTCGGACGGCCGCAGAACAGGCTGAGAGGCCTGGCTGTCAGCGGTGTTATACAGCCTAACTACTTCTATGAGGGGAGGGGGGGCTTGGGTTGGTTTTAACCCCCCCGATACCTTTAGGAGAGACTGGAGTCAGAAGCAGCAGCAGTGTATTCAAACCTGCCTGTCTGTCTAATCTGTCTGACAACCTGTCTGTCTGCCTCAGCCTATTGAAGGCAGTGTTGTCTCGCTGCTCATTCCTCGGTGACCTACTTTTCTGCTTCCTGACCTGAGAAAAAAAAAAAGAACCAACAGCCGCAACATCATTGTAGATTTGCCAAGTTGTCGTCGTCGCCGTCGAAATCGGGGCCGGCCTCCTCCTCCGCTCCCGATTGGACGGCTTCTGTCAGCAGTGCATCCTGGGAGCGCGCGTGGGAAGTGTACAGCCGCCCCCCGCCCCCCGCCCCCCTCGCTGCCACCCCCCACCCCCCACCCCCCCGGCGCTTAGCGCGGGAGCGTCCCAGAGAGCACCACCTCTGGCTTTGTTGTTTTTTTTTTTTGTTGTTTTTTTGTTGTCGTTTTTTTCCTACCTGTCTCTCAGCGATGCGGGAATGTTAAGGTTTCAGACCTCTGTGGCATTGTGGGATAGAAGCGCAGTTTCAGCTGGTTCTGTGACTGTCTCTCTCTCTCTCTCCGCCGCAGTGCCTGACGGGAGTCGGAGCCTCTCGCGCTCCACTTCTTCTTCTACATATTATACGACTACGTCTTCTGTTATTCTTGGGTTGAATTGTATTTTTTTTTTTTGTTTGTTGTTAAATTTCTGCTCTCGCCGCCGTCATCATCATCATCATCTTCGTTTTATCATCAGAACAAGCTTCGTTAACAGCCAGAATGGACAGATTGATGGATGGCTGGATGGATGGGAGACAGACAGGATGCTGCTCAGTTTGGAACTTATGTGTCTTTCTCCCCCGGGAGGAGGTTTTTCAAAGTTAAAAAAAAAAAGAAAAGACTGTTATGATTATTTAACTGTCTGTCCTTCACATTTTACCCCTCACCTCAGCAGCTGTGAATACAGAGCCCTGTTGGGTTCTCTCTCTCTCTGTCTTTCTCTCTCTCTTTCTCTCTTCCTGTCTATCTTTCTTGCTATCTCTTGGCCTATCAGTGTTGTTTGCCATGTGCACCAAGCAGGCGGGTAGTATTGTACAGTACAGAAGGACAAAGATTTGGGGGATGAGCTCACTCTTCTCTTCTAACTGCTTTCCTTTTTCAAAGAAGTGTAATTGATCGATTACTCGGAACAGCAAAACTCAAACTATATATAATGTGATTCAATCCAGGTTTTTTTTTTTAGTTTCCTTTTGTTTTTTGTTTTAAAAAAAAAAATGAGATTCTAATCATGTCAGCTCATGTTTTTTAAGGTTCTTTTTGGCATCATGATCATGTAATACTGCTAAATGTTGCTGCGGAGGAGGAAATGATTCCATCTTCTAAAATGTGAAAAATCTGGGTAAGAATTTTCTTTAGGCAATTGATTTTTGAAAATAGCTCGCTCCCTTCGGCGCCCCATGCAGCGCTACGACTAGCCACGCTTTATAAAAAAAAAATGGAGGCGGTTGCTTCGCTTACTCTTGCGGTAACCAGGGAGCCAGTTAGCCATCTTTCTCGCTTTCTCCTGCGTTTTATTCTTATGTATGTACAATACGTTGAAGAAAACTTTTCAGACAGTACACACGCATTTGTAACCATTGTATAAAAAACTGTAACACCCGCGGAGCGCGTTCTTTACTCGGATTATGTGTCCTTTGGCGATGCCAACGGTACTGAGCCGCGTCAACACTGCACCCGTAATTGCGGTAAACGACGCCCCCTTGTGGGTGTTATTCCTATATAATGACATTTAATAGAGGCTTTAGTAATAGAAGTTTCTAACAATGATGTGATCGACATAAAGTTGTCATGGAATTATATCAAAACAGGACGGGTTGAGTCACAAAAAAAAGCGAGATATTTTATTTTTTTCTCCTCACCTCCGCCAAACCTGTTCAGGAGATCCAATGTTGATGCCCTCAAGGATTCTATTTTTTTTTTTTTGTGATTCAACTCTCTTCTTCCCTCCACCTCTGCTCCACCCCCCCGATGAAGACTTCACTCCACTGGCTACACACTACAGTTTCCTGTTGACTACTGTTGCCCAGTCCGACACTGTCTATCTCAGCGATAACGGACCTCTGTTGATAACGATTCACCTTCACACACAAAAGTAGACACATTACCAGGTATTGAGAAAAAAAAAAAAAAGAGAACCCCGCCTAGACCTTGCCTGCGGAATCAGCCGCGTTCGCATTTGCGGCGACGCTCAAATATACTGCAACTGAAGTATTGTAGGGGCGCAGAAAAATTAGTTTTGTCAGAATCAGTTTTGAGCTCAGTTTGAGTATGATGCCATGACACACTATACCCAAAGGCTTTATTGAAGGGATACCTGGTCTGTACGGTCTCTTAAGCCCTATTCACATGGGACTACCTGGGGACGTCCAATGATTAGTAATAAATACAGAGATCCTCGATGATGTTAATCCTGTGCAAATCTGCCATGTCTGTCATTGTTAAAGTAAAAAATCCAGCACAAATGACAGAGATCTCCTGTTAATACTAATCCTGTGCGAATTTAGATCTAGGTAATTTCAGCCATAATTGTTTTTTTTTATTTGTTCGCATGATTTATTTTTCTTCTACATTTCTATCTTCCTCCTGTGATGACAAACGGAGGCTGTAGTGGGATCTATAGAGGAAGGTTCTGTACTAGCACTAGTCCCGTGCGAATAGGGCTTTACCTGTGTACTATTTTCGCAAAGATATTTCACAAAGTGTGCAACTTTATCCAAATACAGAGGGATAGTATGTAAGGTCAACATTCCACCTACCGAGCCCCTACCAACTCCTCCAGTGTTGTGTGATGTGAGAACCACTTTGTGTACGGCTGAAAAACTGCGTGTATAAGTGTGTGTGTGTGTGTAAGTGTGTGTGTGTGTGTGTGTGTGTGTGTGTGCGCGGTTGCATGCACTTCGTACCCAAACAGTGGCCCATGAACAGTCACTATCTTTTACACTTCGGAATTTAAGCCCTAAACGCAGGAAAATTCCTCCTCCTCCTGGATCTCCTTACAACTCAAGCAGATCAATTGTAAATGATTCACCAATAATTGCCGAACTGAGTTTTAAGGTCATTCAAGTGTTTGCATCGCTGTTGCATTTTATTTTTATATTTCCCTGTGTATATATTTATGATTAGAACGGCATGTCAATATATAATCAATAGATTTTTGGAGCACCTTTTTTATTACCTCACTACTCTTGTACCAGACAGAATTGAAGAGTTCTTTCTGATATTCTTAACGTTTCCTTTTGTAGTTGAAAGGCGTGTCTGGCCGCGTTTTCACACTGCGAGCGACTAGGGTCGCTCTATTCTGAGCGATTGTGGGCGGGGCTAGAGGCTCCGATCGCATCCACGGAGTGATCTGCAGCTGCGTTTTGAACAGGCAAATCATGTAAATTTCGCTGCTTTGGTATTGCCTTTCATAACATTACACTATCTTGAGTTAACGTCGCTTATTAGGTAGATAATAAACAGAAAAGCGATGGATGCAGCTGTACTCCAAGCATCGCTTTTGAGACGTTTATTCCTGTCATCTTTCAAGTAAAAGCTGTAGAGGACTGGGAAGCTTTGGATGGCTGGAATCCACTTCTCATCCGTTTTGCACTCGCCAGGCAGAACTTCACGAAACAAAGTCACATCAGTAGAGAAACTTGTGGATCATGTCGCTCGCAGTGTGAACACGCGGTGAGAGTCAGACAGTCCTGTGCCACTGTTTGGTCGATGTAAATACTCCGACATCTCAACAAGACAGAAGCAACACAAAGTGGGAAGAATGTAACTTGGAAGGATTCTTTCAGTGTCGACCTCCGTGTGTTAACCCGCTCTAACTGATGATTCCGCCTCACTCACTGAAGTGTTATTTTTGAAAGGTTTCTTTTCATGCATATTGTCATGTACCCCCCTCTCCTCTTCAGCCTCCTCTCCTCTCCGCGGAATAGGCATTCCTATATAAATGGTATCCTATACAATCCTGTTCAACGCAGAAACTCAACAGCAACCGTCAACTCATCGTATGACGAATACATGCCAAATACAAACAATGCACATTTAACCGTTTTTTTATGCAAGAGCCATTCATTGGAAAAGACAGTCCCTCCTCACTACAATTAACAGGTACAAGGTTAAGTATTTTCTAACATTGGTTCAAGATGTTAACATAATGTATATAAGAGACAAATGTGAATATGTATTTGTTCAGAATCAACGAAAAAAGTAGTGCTCCGAGTTTGTGGTAAATAACTACTCGCCTCCATCATGTTTTTATTTCATGTTTTTGATTTTCTACTTTTTTATTTTTCTGATGATGTATGCATGTATATGACTATCAGCGAGTGCGTATGTATGTGTGTAAGTGATTAATACTGTATATCTGGTGTTCTCTAAGATGGAAAACTCGAAGATGTCCTGGTTTGATTCTTTTTATTTTTTTCTTTGACTTTTTTTTTCCGACCCTGCACAGTACCTGTGGGTGTTCAGATTAACTATGCCAGAGAATGGTTTAGCGACTGCTGAATGTGATTTTACTGAGAGAGAAGCAGTGTGGACTGGCTTTTTTTGTACGGGTTAATTTAAAAAAAAAAAAAAAAAAAAAAAAAAGGCCATATTATTTAATTTTCTCTGTTGTCAAAAAGTTTAAGCAGATCTGGGAGAGTGGAGCCTTGGTTTTATGGAGAAGCATCGCCTGGCTGTTGTGTATGTGAGTGGGCTTTTTTTTTTTTATTTTCACACTGACTGATGTAGCCTTTTTGCATTTGTCAATAGTAAATGACCAAAGCTTCAAGATGTTGATGGATATCATATGCAAGCCTCATCATCACTGGACAAGACATAATGTAGCGGCCCGTTGTAAATTTGGTTCCAGCGGAGCTAATAGTAATCCCCCGTAGTTAAATTCTGCAGATGTAGCTTGTTAATCTCACTTTTAAAGAGTAACTGAACCCCAAACCCAAATCTGTGGGTGAAGCCTGACATCTACTGGTGAAAAGTAGGGTACTGAACTGGCCATCTGCTATTGAATGATCTTTGGTGCCAGGTGATGTCACCACCTGTTGTACTCTATAGAAGGTGACATCACCTGGCACAAAGACCAGCCAATAGCAGATGACCAGTTCAGTACCCTACTTTTCACCATTAGGTGTCAGGCTTCACCAAAGATTTGGGTGGGGTTTAGTTACTCGTTAATGTTTTGCATGTTTGTCCTTCCTTGCTCATTTCTTTTCAAGACACAATTTGTCCTTAAAAGTGGCCTATCAACAATATTATGTTTGATGTGCTTTGGTCAATCCCGAAAAAAAACGTCTCCGCGTTGCCAATGAGGTCTTTTGAGCCTGAAGTGCTACCACTTGTTTACAGGAAGAAAGAAACATTGCAACAGTTAGCTATGCACCTTACTGAAACAAGCATTTCCTCACATTGACTTGGGTGTTTAAAATGAACACTGGAGCAACCCTAGAATCTGCATCGGTGATTTCATCAGCGAAGTATTTGTAGTTATTTGTTAATTTACGCAAAATCAAATACCAACAAATACCGCCTTCAGTGTCCCTGTCAGTGAATTTAGACTAGCTTGATATCTGATGACTTCTCTCGGCTATTAATCTCACAGATGAAGCTCATCCCGGAAAAGAAAATCTGCTTTTTTTTTCCATTCGCTGAATACTTTATACCAAATTTGAGGTGCCTCGTGTATATATTTTCCACAGCGAAGATCGCTCCTTCGCTGTTTAACGATAACGACCTTGTTAACCAGGGTTTTTTTTATCTTCACCTTTATAGAAAAAAAAAGCAAGTTTACTGTATTTTACATGACTTTTTTACACATTTAGAATCCAATTATTCCAGGAATTTGCAAATACAATCTAGTTTTGCACTTTATATCGGATTTACTTGGAGTAAAGAGGCCATCAGAAACCTACTGTTTCAATCAGATCACTATTTGGAGATAGAATTAAAAAAATATCCCCTGAATGTACCGAGAAAGTTAGTTGTACTACTTTCGTTTGAAATCCTTGAATCACTCAGGTTCTTTGTAAAGAACTTGGTTGTAATGGATACCCATCATCCAAGTGATGATTTAAAAAATTGTACGCTCTTTACCTTGTTTGTAATGTAATTCTCTCTCTGTCTCTCTCTGTCTTTACGCTAACCGATCCTCAGTATAAATACTATGCCGATCTTCTTCAGGTGACCCCCCGTTCCCCCCCTCCCCCTTCGCTATCAGCTGACACCAGGCTTACAGTTAAACGTCCTGCAGCTTGAACTCTCTCTGAAACATTCCTGCTCAACTCAAGTTTCAACAACCGTCGTACTCTCGCTTCGTTTAGCTTCCGTTTCTGCTCGGTTGCGCGCGTTCCGTTTCCTCTCCCGTAGCTTCGAACGTGTTTTTCCTTAAACCAAGGTTGACGCTCACTTGTATCAGTACAAATCAAGAGTCTGTCTGGCTATGTGAGACCTTTAACTTCTGCTATCTAGCAACAGTTGCACTGACATAAATGACGACACACCAACTGTGTCGCCTGTCTTCTCGCATTGTCTTGTCATAAATATGTGTTGCCTAATGTAGAATATTTAGTGGTGCACTGATACTAGTATTTGGCTGATGCCAGGCATAAGTATTCATAATAGAAACCAAGAACTAAGTGCTATCACAAAGCAATTTGATGCTAAAATAATCCTTATTATTAGTTGAATCCACTGCAAAAACGGAAGGGAGGATGCCATCCGATCACCATTTGGACATAGATTGTTTTTGTCACCATTTCCTTAAGTGTAGCCAAAATTGTCAATGCCAATAACAGTACTCAGACTACTACTTAGATTGGTATTCTTACTTGTAGTTGGTCAGAAATGGTATTGGTGCACCGCTAAGACTATCCATAGAAGTTTAAAGAGTAACTAAACCCCACCCAAATTTGTGGTAAAGCCTGACATCTAATGGTGAAAAGCAGGGTACTGCACTGGCAATCTGCTATTGGCTGATCTTTGGCGCAAGGTGATGTCACCACCTGTTGTACTCTATAGAGGTAACATCACCTGGCACCAAAGATCAGCCAATAGCAGATTGACAAAGCAGTACTCTACATTTCACCATTAGATGTCAGGCTTCACCACAGATTTGGGTTTGGGGTTCAGTTACTCTTCAGTAGTAATTCCCACTCATTCCTAATGCAGGTATTTTAAATCTCTCTAATCAGCTTTCTGTGTGAAAGTTACCAGAGCAACAGTTTACTGATCCAATATTTGTCAAGTATTGTAAGTGCTGCCTTATTGGGACTGAGGATGGATGTGGTTCAGAGATGTTAAAAAAGGCTTATTATCTCACCACTTTGTTTATGTTGTTTGGGGGGCGGGCAATGATGCTTTCTCTGGAGAATTTGAGAAAACAAAGACCAAGGTTCCACTTTCTCCCCTGTACAAATTAATATAAATAAATATATATATTATACATTTTACTCATTTTTTGTCCAGTTTTGTATATTACACTCGTGTAAAGTTTGTTTTTAAAGAGGCATCGGAGCAGCTATTATGGGACAATATGAGTGATGACGATGTTCATCTGGGAGAATTTTATGCATGTTATATTTTCTCTCTCTCTCTCTCTCTCTCTCTCTCTCTCTCTCTCTCTCTCTCTCTCTCTCCCTCTCTCTCCCTCTCTCTCTCTCTCTCTCTCTCTCTGTCTCTCTCGCTCTCTCTTTTAACACCCCCAACCCCTGTTCAGGTGTGTGACGTGAATTAAAGAAATCTACCTTTTCTTTGGAATGTCGTAGACAATCAGTCTCAGGCCGGGTCCAGTCCCTGCAGGGAGTGAGAGCCCTGTAGGCTGATAGACAAACAAAATTTTCTTTTGTTTGATGATTAAAACAAAACTCTTTTTTTTTTTTTTTTTTTTTTTTTTTTGCATCTACTGAAAGTCTAATTTGTCCATATTTTTGGAGGTTTGTTCATTCATATGTTCGTGGCTGCTCAAGTTTACACACACACTTCTCTACTACACTCAAACACAGACACCTCGTGCATTTGGTCCCTCTGCTTTTTTTTCCAAGGTGAGGATGCCAGCCTTGAGAAAATGATGCTTTGACTAACAAATCTATAACATCTATGAATGTGAGAATGCAACACATTGCAATAAAAGCACCATTTGAAACGGAACGCATTGTCTCTGTAAATTCTTTATCTCTTCTTGTCGGCTACTTTTGAACAGTTAAAAAAAAAAAAGCTACTGTGTTGGCTATATAGCCCTAACATATGATTACTGCTTAGGTTCAGGTTCTGGTCTTGTATTGTCCCACCAGGGGAAATTAATTTTGCAGCAAGGCACAATAAAAACGATAAGAACACAATGCCACATAGTACAGTACAAATACAAACGATTCCATACAAAATAAAGTGCTAAAGTGTGCAAAAATGCAGAAGTAAAAAGAGCAGCTTGTGTTAGCTTGTGTGCAGGACTTGTTCATTAATTTTGAAGTGAATATATAACCTTTATTTAACTAGGAAGTCACATTGAGATTGAAACCTCTTTTACAAGTGAGACCTAGCCAAGACAGGGTCAAATAGCAGCATCAAACACATGGACAAAAACAGGACAACATCAAATCACAACAGCAACAATAGGTACCACAAGAATACATTACATAATACAGTGCACAAACAAGGCAGCAATATTTTGTGATGTGTTTGTTAGTTGAAGCAACTGCAGCTTCCATTATTCTAAATTTAAAATAATTTAAAGAGATAAGGGTCTCAAGTTTGAGATATATAATGTAATGCAGTATCATTGTCTTCAGCACTTTACCTAGTGGCTTTCAGAGCTGCATCTTCACAGTTTGAAATGGACTTTGTCGTTGACGTCATCTGATCAATTCAGACACAGGTGTTCATTTTCCCTGCTCTTTCAACCAGCGCTGTACTATAACTACAGTGCATCGTTTTCACAAAGAATCTTGGAGCTTCCCATTCGTTCTTGGATTCATACTTGGGCTGTTTGATATTATGTCAGATGTGTCACGGAGGATACAACAATGCATAAAAAGAAGAAGTGTGCAGCAGTTAATCCACATCTTCATACTTAAACGTAACTTGTCATAGCTGATGGTAACACCTCTATACCTTCTAATGTTTTTTTTAATGGTGTCCCACAGGGCCCAGTTCTGGGTCCCCTTCTATTTTCACTTGAATTGCTTGGTATGATTAAATGCAAATGCAATGTTCTTTTCCATTTATATGAGGATGACACAACTTTACACTGCAATAAGATCAGGTGAGTCAATTTAACTAAAAAAACCTAGATATCAAAAGCTGTATGACAATTTACTTCTAAATGCAGACAAAACAGAATTACAACTATGTCTTATCTTTGAATTGATGGCTGCACAATTACTCCTGATGAATCTGTAAAAAAAAAAACGTTTTTTCAGTCCTGATCTCTCTCCCAACAATCACACCAAAGCATTATCCAAAATGGCTTTTGTTTCGTCAAGAATAGATTATTGCAGTGCGGTAGGGGAGAGCGGGGCAAGTTGTCACGTGGGTAAGTTGTCTCAGTGGCTGTATTTCTGAAACGAAATATTTTAGAGCCAAAAGTCCAATTACAGAAATGTTTACTTTCTTAATAAGAGGTTACCTATGTTGAATACAACAGTCTAAGTCAAAACACTCTAACGTAAAACCAATTTGTACACTTCAAAGTAAATAATGAAAATCTTAGTGTTTTTCTTCTCATTTTTTTCTTTTAAAGAAATCAAAATAATTATATGGGGCATGTTGTCATAACTATCCAAATTCTTTTTTGATTAGAAATAGCTTTACATTCATTCTTTTCTGAATAAATAAGGTTTTGGTACTTGCACCCAAAAACCTTAGGTTTGTGTAACAAGTGGCCTCTCTACTGGTTTTCTTTAAGTGACTAAGAAGTCATTTTACATAATAAAGCATCAAATTAAATGTGTATATATTACATGTACATTAATATATCATAGGCTACTGTTAGAAATTGTAGCAGAATTTATGTTTGTCTGAGCATCCCAGGATGGGTGAGGGAGGGGTTATTTCACCTGGTGTGGTGGGTGTCGATTTATGAGATGAAGTATGTTGTTTTCAATAAGAGGTATGTTTTTCATTTTTTCGTTATTATTGTATATACTTCAGAGGAAATGGAATTGTGTGCACAAACACAGCACACTTGTCTATGTGACAACATGCCGTAACATGGGATAAGTTGTCACAAGTTGTCTGTGGTATTTCATCAGTATCAATAACTTTTTCTTCCAGTAAAACATTCAAAATGTAAAAACCCTTAATCTAGCTAATATATATTGTATCTCAGTAGTAAGGCACTACTGAGAAATACACCAATGAGTAAAAAGTGTGACAACATGCCCTGCTCTCAACTACTCTGTCCCAACTACAAACTCATTGAACTTATTCAAACCTCTGCTGCTAGAATACTCACTCTAGGACACATGACCACATCACCCCTGTCTCAGTCTCTTGTCACTGGCTCCCAGGAACTTCAAGAATTGACTACAAAATCCTACTTCTCACTTTCAGGGCATTAAATGGTCTTGCCCCGCAATACATCTCAGACCTACTTACTCCCTACAAGTTTGTCTTGTCTTTTTGAATTGTATATGTGTCATTTTGCTCTGTAAGCAAAGTAAGTAAAGCTCCTGTATTTTGCTTTCACAGGTCTCTACTCGTATTTTCTGCTGAATCTGTACAAACTCTTCTGAGGTCTCAAGATGTCAAGTGAGTTTCCTCTTCAGCATAGTCAATACAGCAGTCACCTTTGTTGTGGTATGAGGTGTGTTTCTCTATGACAATGGTCAAGTGTTGAGTCACCTGTGGAGAGACATGCCACCTCGAGAGGACATGAGGACCGACCTCTTCCGTTTTTAGAGTTGCATACAGTATATTTTAAGGCGTGGTACAGGCAAAACCCCTCCTTCCCCACAAACACAATGGAATCAGCTCGCTCAGCCTCTGTTGTAGCTACATCTCCTTTACAACCAAAATCAACTTTTTACCCTATGATTCAAAATGCGACTTGAATTACATTTCTTTCAATGGTCTTTTTATTAAACAGTCAGTTATAAATGGAACAACAAGAGTCCACGGGGAATGTATTTTCTGTCTTATATCAACCCGACACAACAAACCCATACACATACACCCACCCAAACATACACACAGAGCTGGCTGACCATAAGAAAAGTGCTTTTAAGATTGGAACTGTATAAAAATAAAAATAAAAACAGACATAAGAAATATTTTAAAGGATACAAATAAAGGAACACAATTTAAACATAATGATAATGTTAGCAAAGGTTGATACATGAATAAGTATTAGAATTACATTTGTAAAGTACTTGGATTTTGATGATTTTGAAGCCCTGTTAGAAAATGAGACTATTATGATAACAATGAATTCTACCAATCCTTCCCTTTCAATCTTACAGAATCTCTTAAAGGTGCTTAATCTTGAGACATTAGTATAATTACCGTAAACAAATGAGACTATATCACCAAGAAGATTCTACAGGCTTCTACATTGCATTTTACATTGTGTGCCACCAGGTCGTATTGGGCGGGAAATCTGATGGATTGCTTTATGGCACAAAACAGGAAGAGGGCGCTGTTCTTCCAGTGCAAATGGAGCTAAACCACTTTCACCAAGTTTATCCTCTTCAGGGAGGGGGAGGGGGAAGAAACGGGGCTTATGGGAAATGTGATCTTAATTTGGAGAAACACTAGCACTAACAATACCAATCGTCTCCAACATGCTCATTTGTTTAGGGTAATTCACTGATGGAGCACCATGCTTGTGTTTTTCCACATAATGTTTGTAAGTCTGTTTATAGACTGAGCTTATTGGATTTGGGGGTTATATGAAAGATTTTGCAACAGAAGACTCTGACACACAACCCTTAAAAAAAAAAAATCATTTAATTTTGCATTGCACTGAAAGTTTTCAAATTTGAAGACTTACATGTATCATTTCATGTATGCATTTCAGATGCATCAAAGAAAGGTAGGCTACAGAAACACACACATATGAAAACATTGAGACAATACTGCTGTGTAGATGGAGAAAACTGGTAGGTTTGATTAATGATAACAGATTCAGATTTAGTCAGCTTTAAAGGGGCAATAAGTAAGATGTTTACTGTCCAATACCACAAAATGACCGCAATACTGTATATGTGCCAGAGACAAGTCGATGCTGCAATTCCTATTGGTTGCAAATAGAGGTCGATGTAAGTCATAGATTAACTTAATGCCCCTTTAAAATGTGTGCATAATTCTCATCCTTGTTTTGAAATAAACCGTATTCCAGGATAAGAATATGTGCTTAATTTTTCTAACCAAATTAAGTTAATTTTCAAGTAAATTTATAATAATAATAATAATAATAATAATAATAATAATAATAATAAACTTTATTTGTATAGCGCCTTTCTAAAAACAGTTTACAAAGTGCTTTACAGAAAATAAGAGTAGTTATAGTACAACAGAAGTACAGAAGACCGACAGTAATACAAAAGACAATAATAATAATAGCGCAGAGTAAAAACACAAGATTTCAAAACAAGATAAAATAATTACATGAAGGCCAATCTGTAGAAGCGTGTCTTGAGAAGTGATTTGAAAGAAGACACAGACTTTGCTAGCCTAATTTCCTCTGGCAGGCTGTTCCACAGTGTAGGGCAGACATGGGCAAAATACGGCCCCAGGGCCGGAACCGGCCCGTGGACCATCTCAATCCGGCCCGCAACGTCCTCAAAGGAAAACAAAACGACCCCCAAAAAATCAATAAAAGGCAGCATTATGTTAATAAATCCTGAGGCGAATGACTACAATGACTCTGTACTGCTATTTAACTTGATTCCAATAGAGGGCGCTGTCTACATTTAGATTGGACTAACACTAAAGGCCTCAAGTTGACTCTTGCTCACCTCAAGTGACAGGTTAGTAACGTTAGCGGTTGTGATGACAGAATCAGAGTTAGGATGAATGCTTCAAAAAAGAGAAAAGTTGACTCTGAATGTTGCGTTTTTAACCAAGAGTGGACATCTAAATATTTCGTCACAAGTGTCGGTTCAAAGGCAGTATGTTTGATATGCCAAGAGAGTATCACGGTGTTCAAGGAATACAACATCAAGAGACATTTTTCGACCAAGCATGCTAACTATGCCACAAACTTGTCATCGCCGGAAAGAGAAGAAAAAGCCCTGAAATTGTCTTCCAACTTAATTGCCAGGCAGAATATTTTTACAAAGCAGTTGACCATCCAAGAATCGGCAACGAAAGTTAGCTACATGCTGTCACACAAGCTCGCGAAACAGAGCAAGCCTTTCTCTGATGGTGAATTTTTGAAAGACTGTATGGTAGAGGCGGCTAGCATACTGTGCCCTGACAACAAAGCTCAGTTCGAAAACGTCAAAAAGGGCAGCTGACTTCACATATTTTTCCATCGCGCTGGATGAGAGCACGGATATCAAAGATACTGCCCAGCTACTTATTTTCATTCGAGGGATCAACGACAGGTTTGAAATAGTGGAGGAATTTCTTGCCATGGAGTCCATGAGGGGGACAACAAGGGGATCGGACCTCTGGGACAGGGTGTCAGGATGTTTGGAGAGACTGAACCTGCCATGGACTAAATTGCTGAATGTGACCACTGATTGATCTCCGAACCTCACCGAGAAGAACGACGGGCTCCTGCGGAGGATACAGGGTAAGAGAGGACAACCCCAACTCAGATTTGATCTTCCTACACTGCATCAATCGCCAGGAATCCCTGTGTAAATCTGTGTTGCAACTTGATCATGTCGCTAAAACGGTGGTGAAAGTCGTGATTTTTATCCGGGCCCGAGGGCTTCACCATCGCCAGTTCATCCAGCTACTGGAGGAAAGTGACACAGAACACACAGACGTGCTGTACCACTCGAATGTTCGCTGGCTGAGCCTGGGGAAGGTGTTTCGCCGTGTGTGGGAGTTGAGAGGAGAGATAGGGATGTTTCTGGGGACTGTCGGTAAAGCTGACGAGTTTGCAGAGTTGCAAGACCCGGATTGGGTGTGTGACTTGGCATTCAGGGTGGATGTAATGGGCCATCTGAACGACCTCAATCTGAAGTTGCAGGGGAAGAATGTGTTCGTGCACGAGCTGTATTCATACGTGCGAGCGTTCAAAGCCAAGCTGACCCTGTTTTCCCGACAAATGACCAACAAGTGCTTCACACATTTCCCAACGCTGGCTACCCTGGACGTGCCACCCTGCCACACCGACAGATACACCACTACTCTCACAGACCTCCACACCGAGTTCAACCGGTGTTTCTCCGACTTTGCTAAGATTGAACGAGAACTGGAGCTGGTGTCCTCTCCCCTTTCATGCGACAGCGAGAAAGCGCCCCCGGATGTGCAACTAGAACTGATTGACATCCAGTGCGACCCTGATCTCAAACAAAAGTTCACTACATCCACACTGGACAACTTCTACGGCTCACTGAAGGAAACACAGTTTCCGAACCTGCGCAGGCACGCACAGAGGATGCTTGTTTTGTTTGGCTCCACTTAATGTGTGCGAACAAACTTTTTCTGTGTTGAACTACAACAAGTCACATTACAGATCACGGCTGACAGATAAACATCTGTCCTCTGTGCTGCGTATTTCAACATCAGACATGACGCCAGACATTGATGGTCTTGCAAAGAGAGGTGACCGTCTCAATTGTTCCCATTAGGCTAAATTACATGGGTAGGCAATGCTTTTCATGACACACAGTGTCATTCATAAATATCTCACAGTTATAATTCATTCTCATAGGTTAGTTACAGTTACACAAGTAAAACAGAACAGAAAATGAATTAATGTATTCATGTATAAGACAATGTGTTTGTTCATAAATAGTAAATATTAGCCTAATCTTTTCTTCATTCAGTGATGCAGGTCTGTACTGCAATGGTATTAATGTTTGAGTTAGCTACACAAGTAAAAACAGTAATAACAGAACAGAAAGTGATTTGAGTAAAGTTAATTAATGTATATATTCATGAATATGACCATGTATTTGTTCATAATTAGTGTCTGTGAATATTAATATTTTCTTCATTCATTGATGCAGGTATGTACTCTAATGGTAAATATTAAATTTTGATAATTGTAAAACAGTCTGCCTTGAGTCCATGTTTATAACATAATGCAATGTGTTTCATCCATGACCTATGCAGTGGTGCATATCAGACAATTGACAAGATGTAGGCTAATTTAAAAGTTGATACTGCATTTAAGTGGATTGTTTTATGTAAGTTTCTAACAGAAAGTTCTTGTTTTTTGAAACAAGGACCCAGGCCTTCTGGGCTGGCAAATAGCCTATTGTAAAGCAATCTGTCATGTCTACCAAATTCATGTAGTTTAACATAATTCAGTACTATGTGTTTCATGTTTCAATTCAATTGTCCAATGTGTGGTCCTTCGCTTACTTTATCTAAGTCAGTATGGCCCTCTGGAAAAAAATGTTACCCACCCCTGGTTTAGGGGCTCTAATGGCAAATGCCCCATCGCCTTTAGTTTTCAGTCTAGACTGAGGAACAGTCAGCAGAGCTCTGCCTGAAGATCTCAAGCTGCACCCTGGCTCATAGTCATCTGAAATGTAGGTAGGTGCTTCATGTTTGCAGAGAGGCTACCAAGTTTATTTGAGATTAAGGTAGGAACAGAAGGTGGACCGAAAACTAAGATTTCTGCTTTGTTGTCATTGAGTTGTAAGAAATTTTGAGACATCCAGGACTTTATGTCTGCAAGACAGTTGTGAAGGATGTCGAGGCGGTCAGGGTCGGTAGGTTTGAGGGTGAGGTATATCTGGGAATCATCAGCATAACAGTGGAAAGAAACGTTGTGTTTGCAGATGATGTGACCAAGTGGGAGCACATACAAGGAAAATAAGATGGGGCCTAAAATTGAACCTTGCGGAACCCCGCAGGAGGAGTGTGATGAGGATGACGAATAATTACCTATGGTGACAGAGAAAGTTCTATTGGAGTTCTGATTGGTAGCTGGTAATGGCATGAGGTCCAATCACAGAGACCTTCCCTAACTACATTTTTGTCCACCTAATACCTTTTTATATTGCACAATGAAGTGTTGCACAGTGTTGATACCACCCTGTATATCCTTAACTTTGTTTCTATAATAATAATTATAATAATGTTTTTAAATAAATGAGTAAGCGGTAAAGCATTACAGTGCATATTTTATGTAGGCCATTGCTTTCCTTCTACATTCCCAGTAAACTCAGGTCTAAGTTTTAGAGACCGTCCCATCATGATCTCTTGAAAAAAAGAATATATTATTGAAAAATAACAAGGAAATACATTTCATCTAAAGGGACTAAGCGAGCCTGGATTTTAAATCAAATAAAAAAAATAAAAAGATTAGACTACAATTTAAAAGCCAACCCAGTTTTCTAGAGTCTGGACTCAGCAATGATGTGCTTCTTGTCTGTTTGAGCAGTTTCTCTGTGTTGGGTGTAGGCTCCCTCTTTGATGGGCGGCGTGGGATACTTGTATTCCCTGTACTCCACTATGGGGTAGGTGACGGTGGTCAGGAGCAGAACGGCCAGCAGGATGTACAGTTTGGTCTCCAGGCAGATGAACGTACTGTAGGCGAAGGCGATGACGAAACCCAGAGACTCCCACATGCGGTAGTTGGCAAACGCCGCCTCTTTGGCCCGGGGGAAGAGGACGCCATAGAGGGCTGCAGGACACACAGAACAGGCACGGTGAACATCAACAAAGCAAAACTACACACATTTGTGAATGTTTACCAATGAAAACTCCAACAGCTGTGAATAATTTTATGATTTTCAAAAAAAAAAAAATCTTGGGGAAAAACCCTAATATCATTTTTCAATATCCTTAAAATATAGAATACAACAAAATAAATATAATATGGATATTATATAATATGGATATAATATGGATGTATGGAATATCATGTAAATGCAGAATAAACAAATATTAAAATATATTAGAATAAAATGAAATACAGATGATCCAGTTTGTAAAAGGGCTATCATTTTATCAACCGAGGACTATCCTTCAAAAATGACCATTAATTGTTTCAAATTTTGTCCAATCAATCATTTTGATAAGGGAGGCTTTTTCAAATGTTACTATTTCCATGACAAAACAAATGACAAGCATTCAGTGTTTACCCCAGAATTGTATTCTTGTCAGGGTGGGAAAGCCTCTGAAACAGCATTTAGACCATCATGGGACACTGAAACTCTCAGCTGAAACCATATTCATGTATGCTTGTGTGGAATGTAATCAAAATGTCTCATTAGATTTATTTCAGTTTAAGGTCTTCCCATAGACAACCAATTCTAATTCTAAGAGAAATCAATCCTACAATAAATATGTAATCAATCAAACTGCATCATAGCCGTCATATCAGAGGTGGACCACACTGACTGGACCACATCTGAGTTCCCTCACCATTGGTCTGAGTTTGCCAAACAGCATCTGCCATTCCCCAGAGAGCAGGAAACACGAAGAAGACAGCCGGCTGGTCAGGATTAGGCCTCCAGTACAACAGAGCAATGATGCAGGAGAAGTTGGTGAGCGCCGCTGCAAATGAACAAATATGACATTGACATTCAAATTAATGTTAGCAGCTCATTCAGAGAAGGTTTTTGTGAAGTAAAAGTTTTTGTAACGCTTTATTTTACAGCCCGCTAATTACGGTGTAACTAGTTTGTAATTATGGGGTACTAATAAAATAACAATGCTGTAGTTACAGGGTAACAAAACAAGAAGTCCGGGAGTTAAGGGGTAACAATTTTGTAATTATGAGAGACTTATAAGGTAGTTATGGTGTAACTATTTTCATAATTACTGCATACTTAAAAAATAATTACAGGGTACAATAACGTAATTAGGGGGGTAAAACAAATGTTATTGGTGCTTGTTCCCTGTAGTTATGGAGTAAGTACAAGCTGTGCGGGCTGTAAAGTAAAGCAATGCTTGTTCTCCTCTTGTTCACTGTAATTATAGGGCAAGTACAAGTTTGCCCCACAGTAAATACAGTTTAACAAAAAATTTGTACCCCATAATTACAAACTAGTTATACCATAATTACCGGGCTGTAAAATAAAGCATTACCAAAGTTTTCTTCAGGAATTATACATATGTAGTATATAGATTTTGATTTTGTTTTGGAACGCGGGTATCACACAGTCTACTGGATCTACTCTACCTTCCCACCCACCACAAGGACAAGCAAAAAAAGGGCGTGGTGAGTCACTATTCAGTTTACTATTGGATGCATGCTGCATAAATGCATGAAGGAGGACAATGGCTACCACTGTACATGTTTTTTTTTTTCAAATTACAAAAGGCACGATTTATACAGTATATCTATATAAGAATAAGAACGATTTTACCCAGCAAGAAGAGTAGGTATCTCCCAGTGTATCTAGCCAGCCTCCCAAAGACAAAGGAGCAAAGAGAATTAGTGGCTCCAAAACAGATCATCACATAGCCAACCATATGGATACCCAAGGCACACGTCACATAGTTCTGCAATGGAAACACAGGATGAAGAGAAGCGATGATGATGTGGGTGGTGGAAGCGAAAATAACGATGATGAAGTTGGTGAAGATGTAAAGTACGTAATCTATTTATGTAGCACTTTTGTGTTTTACACAAAAGAGACATAAAAAAAGGGCAGCAAACAGTGTTCCATACTGTGGATACACACATACTGTTGCCATAACAATTATTCCATTAAAGGGTTTTATTTTCAGTTTTTAAAAATTAAATAATTGAATTGATAGTGTAAGTAAAAAAAAACAACTGCATGTTAACATAGTCAAGCGGGAACACTGCTTTAGTCCTTTAGGAGACCTCCTCACCTTGGTGTACTCCCCAGAGAGGAAGCTCTGCTCGAAGCCACTGTACATGGTGAGAGGGATGAGGGTCACCAGCCTCCAGTCACCCAGCAGTCTGAACGTAGCGAGGAACGTATGCCAGAACGGCTCCCGGTTCCCACGAAACTGGCTGGTCTGCTCCCGGTCGATGTTGTCCAGAAACACCGCCACAATGATCATGGCCAGCACCCCCACTCCTACCACACAACACAGGACAGAGAGCAGCAAATGTATAATGCCATGGTTCTCAGATATGGCCATTGTGATCTAAGAGTCTGCAGGTTTTTATTCCAACCAAACACTACAGAAGCTGATTTCACTGATTAGTTCCTCTCTGGTTGAAGGTGTGTTAAAGGATAACTCAATCAATTCAGATCAAAATTTCGACAGTTACGTAACTGTAAAGCTACGTACCTCTCTGTAGAGCCACTTACTGCTCTACCGTTACCTTATGTAACTGTAGACCTACGTACCCAACAGCACCAAAACATGTCTTTTTCAGCATAACACCACTCACTGGAAAGATTCCTCAAAGTTTTGGTAAAAGTCAGGCAAATATTCAGCCATTGTATCGTTAGCATGGGCTAGTTAGCAAGTAGAAGACCAGAGTAAACAAGGACGTGTGTGATCAATGCTAAATTGTATCAAATGGACCATGAGCTAAAATTTTGTGTGATAATTGTTGAATCACAACTATTTAAAGATGTGTAACTGCAGTATGAATGTTATTGTGTTGAAAGTTGTAAGAATGTATGACCCTCTTTAGATCTGTTAATGTGAATACAACGCACATTTTGTCAGTCCCTCCAGGAAATTGTGATTTTGCGATCACAATAATTAACGCAAATTCAAGAAATCTCCGCAATATTTGCGAGAGCTTGCGGTTTTGCAAAATTGCCGCAACTTTTCCGCATGAAATGGCCAAATCAACAGACCACTTATGATTTGGACCAATTGTCGCATTTCGTGTCGTGATAACTTACTTCATCGCAGCGTGCATTCAGGTGGAAGATGAACAAAGCTCACCTGCCAACAAATTACTGCCATAGACCGTGCAAAACAAAACGAAACGAGTGCTGCAAGAATCGAGGTGAGTGCAAAATTCAAGCTCTTGGAAGAGTTAATAGCTTAAACGGAGAGTGGGAGAGAATAGGGGGAGGCTGTGTGTGTGTGTGTGTGTGTGTGTATGTTTGTGAGTGAGTGAGTGAGTGTGAGAGAGAGAGAGAGAGAGAGAGAGAGAGAGAGAGAGAAATCATTTATTTTCCTTTGCTTGCAATATTTCCCAATTCCTGCAATTTTACCGCAAAAAGAACACATAAAACCCCGCAAATTGTATCGCAATTTTTGAGAAAAGCCGCTGCAAAATCAAGCATTTTTGGCCGCAATAATCACAAAAAAACTCTGCGAAATCCTGGTGGGACTGTTTTGTACATTATGTATATAAGCTGTAAATTCACATATTTGTTTATTTTTTTCATCATATTGTCATATTCTTCCCATTTATTACAGTGTATTGCATATATTGGTATTTTTTATAATGTTTCAGTATGTCATACTTATTGTTTTATAATATAATATAATCATGTTTGGTATATTTCATATCGTACGTATTTTTCATTTGTTTTTCCTTAGTCTAAGCCTCATAATACTGTAATCCATACTATTTCTACTTAATATTTTTTCTAGCATTGAAAATGTTGGTTGTATGTGTGTAAACACACCCCATTGCTTATTAATCTTAATAAAATTGAAAGAGTAATTAAAGGAACCTCACACTCCTGGCTGAAAGATAATACACATGGTTATAACTTCAGTAACAACAGAATAGACTATGTAAATAAAGATGTCTACTGCTTGGGTTGGCATTATTATAGTCTTTAACTAAGTTAGCCATCTCAACAGAATTTAATCAACATGGTTAATTTCTGTGCTGTTTTTGACTGGGAATTGTTCATTTAATCACGTACGCATCTGATTGATTTTGTGTTTAGATTAGTGTGACCAGACGCCCCCGTTTTCCGGGGACAGTCCCCAGATTTCCCCCTCTCTGGAAGGTATTACCAGGGGGAGGTCTGTTGTCATTTTTCCCTCAGTAGCACAGGGATTTTATCCTGTCTGGATTTAATTAGTATTGCAGGACAACATTGGTAATGTAATCTTATGATTTTACTGCAATCCATATGGCATATGTATTATTTTATTTCTCTGATAAATTGCTAAGGGGTCATATAATTTCTGTCAGATTCCAGAATATGCCTACTGTGCAAAGTATTAATGTAGTGTAATTTCTGAATCACATTGATCCACCTAGAATTGGAAGTTCAATGAAAAACAGTAGCATTGATCCACACAGGATTGAAATCACTGATTCAAAACTATGTTACTAGACCTCTTCTA
Source organism: Centroberyx gerrardi (assembly GCF_048128805.1). Classification (NCBI taxonomy): domain Eukaryota; kingdom Metazoa; phylum Chordata; class Actinopteri; order Beryciformes; family Berycidae; genus Centroberyx; species Centroberyx gerrardi. The sequence continues at coordinate 4,158,880 of NC_136014.1, forward strand.
GTAGCCTAATATTAATTGTTAATGATTTTCTTTGGCTACCCTGCTAAAAAGTCCTACCCACTCTATTGTATGAGTTAACTCTGACATCCTGGGGTCATTTTTCACACTTACAAAATTTGTGCACTGTCACCTTAGTTTAGATAATGTCAGCTTGTTAGCTAGCTATAACAATAGTATCTGGTCAGCTAACCGTCACTGTCTTGTTGTTAACATCTAATTTGCACACTAACTAATTTAGTAGAAACCTTAGTCGTGACTAGCAAATAGACTGTATGGCAAAGGTTCCCAAACTAGGGGGCACGCCCCCTAGGGGGGGAACAGAGGAACTACATTGCGTTCACATTGCGGAGCGGTTTCCGCTCAAAACGGCATTATTTCCTATGGAAGGGAGCGGATTCCGCGTTCACCGCCGACTCCGCGGCGGATCGCGGATTTTTCTGCCGCGGATGGTCGCGCAAAGAGTTGAAAATAATTCAACTTGAGCAGATAAGATCCGCGCGGAATGCGTCACTACAGTCCAGTGCTTCCTTGGTTGCCTGGCAACAAACTGTGCACGAATTTCAGGCGGAAACCGCTCCGCAATGTGAACGCAGCCGACAACGCAACCACAACGACAGATAAAAAGGTAAAGTAAGGAAGTATGATGAGACAGTAAGCCCACATCAGTCATTGTTTGATATGTAGGATTTGTTTTTTTCTTGCACATTAATTCAGTTTGAGAGAACCTGCTGTTAAAAGTGGGGAAATCTAAGTTGTTGCACTGTTCCTAAGTTCAATTTAAAAATTTGAAGTTAATTTTACTTTAAATGTGAAAATATATTCAAGAATGTTTACAAGAAATATGTCAGAAAGCAATGACTGAGCAATCTATACTATCAAATCTTTTTGGAAGTTGATTTTATTTATTATTTTCAGTAAAGCAAACTGAACAACTGAGAGTTTATATAATATAGTGCAATTCATGCACAACTAAGACTGTAGGCTACAGCACATTTGGGGTGGGTGGGGCTGAAAATGTTCCTATATCATAAAAGGGGGGCCTGACAGAAAAAGTTTGGGAACCACTGCTGTATGGTAACGTTAAAATTAGTTACTTTGCTGAATTAGACTGCTAGCTACTTAACTAGCTAACAAAACAAAGAGCCAACAGTTTGTTCAAGGTAACTGACTCTTCCCAACGGGCTAAAGACAAGACAGATTGGAAACTTACATTTGGAAACAAATCTATCTTATCAGGCTATTCACTTTTATTTCTAAAGTTACTGAATTGATCTACAGCCATACCACAAACAATATTTTTCATGTATCTCTCTTTTTCTATCCTGTTTGTTATGTAGGCTATTTAGACGTTATGTGAGCACAGCTAGTTCTCCACTGGACCTCCAGGATGAAGCCAGATGTGGTTGCTGGTAGATTTTTGATGCATCTTGCAAAGCCTCCATAGAGCACAACAGGTCATATCTGATGCCAAAGCAATGTAACGCTGATATTACCAATGTAGCATCCGACTAGTGTCCAGACTAGTTTCTGCTCTGGTCTGGAGGTGGTCACGTTGGGCTTCACGTCACAAGAAGCCGCACCACAAAACTGCAGCTGCTCCTCTGGGATGACAGCTGTCAGAAAACACAGATTTCACTCAGAAAATGGTGGGACTGATTTTTCTTGCTAAATGGCTTTTGACATAGACAGACAGTAGACAGATACACACATCACACACACATACAAATAACTGTATGGCAGAGCCCCAGAAAGTGACTTTTGATTAAAGTTTTCCTCTATTTAAATACATATATGATCAAAGATGTTTAATGAAGACACTGTTAAAATTAGATTTTGTGCGAGTGGTTCAATGTAAAGACACGATGAAGAACATTTTTCTTATCCTGAGCTACAGTAGATTTGAAAATAAAATCCTGAAAACGGAATATGGGACTACTGTAAATGCTGCCTGCAGTGCTAAAAATGTGGATCATGCAGAGACCATAAATTTGGCCTCAGACCTTTTTTCTGCTGCACAAAATGTCCTTCTAATGTCTCATGTCCTTCTTGTCACTGCGTTCAATGATAACACAGTGACAAGGTTTAAAATATGATTACTGATAAGCTGGAGAGCATTAACACCATAAAATACTTGTATGTGGCAACATCATCTGCTCTTTTAGCACACACCCTTTATCATTGTTATTCTCTTCTAAATTGAACTCATAAAAAGACACGTATGCCACCAATTAGACCTGGATCTTGACCTGTGTGGTTCCTGTGTGTGTGTGTGTGTGTGTGTGTGTGTGTGTGTGGTGTCCCGTCCCCGGTGTCCTCAAGCAGATGTAATCAGTCAAGCAAACCATGTCTATGTATAAAAAAGGGACCTACTTTCTAAATTTGTATTTCTATTCTTTTTTCTATACTACCTTTATCATTTTTGTGTTGTGTTATTTAGTGTGACCTACAGGATGTGATGTGCACCCACACTTTGCTTACAGTTATATTTGCCAGTATTACATACCATTACTATTACAAGGTGATTCTTTTCCAGTGTGAGCATTCCTTTATTAACATTGGACGCATAAAATAGCTACGTTTAGGTTGGCCTTGAAAATTAAAATCCTGGAATTTAGACTGAAACCATAAACAATAAAAACTAAAACTGTTTCTGAATAATGGATACAACTGCCACCTGAAACCGGCAGTGAGACTGTCCTGCAACCAGCTAACCACTTACAACGTACTAAGTTACATAGTGTATGCTAAAGTGTTAGCATGGAGCATAGATCTCCTAATCTGTTTGAATCATTCATCAGAAGTTCTGCAGAGGTGTAATGCTATCAACGGTATGCACAATCACTGTGACATACAATTCAAGGACTGACTGAAAGCCTCGCACCTCTGTGATACGTGTGCTTTCCACCCTCTTTACCTGGGGAATGCACAGATTGACCACAGTTACCTTGGGAAATGTATACTATTCCAGCCCATGGGTAAACATATACTACCTCTACCTCTACCATCTACCATTTACCCATATTGTCAGTAATATACTGTACATGTAGCCTAGTTCCCATACAAATAAGCACTCCTCTCTTCTTACTTATATTGGCGTCCTGTCCAAATATGAGCGAGGACATGAGGTTTCCCCAGACAGCAGATGACTGAAAGATCAAGAAGAAAATGCCAAAGTATTGGTTGATGACATCAGAGCCGTTCTTGCCCTCCTTGGAGGCCTGCAGGTTACCAGAGATGGTCAGGTAGGTGCATTTGGCCGACCACAGAGGTGAGCCACCCAAACCCAGGATCACTGAGGTAATGAGGAGGGAGGCCCTGTATGAGAGATTACAAGTGGATTCATATGAAACTACTATGTTTTTACCCTTTAGGGTTAGGGTTTGCAGTTTGATTGATTACATATTTACTGTGGAATTGATCAATGCTGCACTGATTGTCTATGGGAAGACCTTAGCCTGAATTGATTCCGATGAGACATTTTGACCAGATTCCACACAAGTATGCATGAAAATGTATTATCATTATTGTTATTAGAAGTAGTCGTGACTGTAGTGACTTTTTCAGTGTAAGATGTCTCTTTTTCATTATTATTCAGCTGTGGTAGAGAAAATGCTTGTGTATATTTCTGGATTAGTTCTGTAAGAGTTCAAATCGCAAATTTGCAAAATGTTATCCCAATCAATATTCCAGCTCCATGGTCTAAATTCGGTTTCAGAGGCTTTTCCACCCTGACAAGAATAAAATACTGGGAAAAACCGTGAATACTTCATTTTTTATTTTTTGGCATGAAAATTGTCATATTTCAAGATTAAAAATTAAATCCAAAAAAATCAGGATCAGCCATCAAAATCCCATATTGCTGGAGCTCTAGTCTTGGACTGACCTCTAAGCCCTCTGATGAAATGTGATCATGTATGTGGGTCTTAGAGGGACTTGATTAGACACAAATTCAGAACTACACTATGTGGAATATGGCAGCTAAAGTGCTCTAAAATCAAAATAAAAAAAAATAAAGAAGTGTTTTTGTGTTGTTGGTATTACAGCATCTTAGATGGGGTTTACAGTGACCCTGTTCTAGACATACATGAAAGTGATAATGAGGTTGATTGAGGATTTGATTGATTACCATCCAGGGGACAGGTTTCCAAAGGAGTAGGAGACGTAGCAGGCCATGGTGACCACGATGGTCCATTTACAGCCCAGGTTCTTGATCATGATGGGAGGCAGAAACATGGAGGAGATGATGATCGAGGCGTAGATGACGCTCAGCGACGCCACGCCCATCCCGTCCTCCGCATTCAGGCTGCTCTGGAGAGTTAGGAGACGGTAGGGTGGGATTAGAAAAATAGAACAAAATGTTGAACAAGGGAAAGTCTATTCAGTGTTCATTTTGCTGATGAAATTTCTGTTGAAAATACTTGAAATGAAACTAGACAAAACTAGGCAACCCAGCAAATAATAAATGACATTTTCCAACAGTAAAATATATCATGAGACTAAAGAACAATATGAATCTGATACAGCTGAGTTAGATTATGGATAGAACAGATAGTTGATAGGGAGGTGCATGAAACTGCCTTTTTCATACTTATCATATTATTATTAAGAATTATTAATTAATACAACAAATAACTAGATTATATAATTATATGAATAATGACTCCTGATAATTGACCTCTGCCTATTATTTTTCCAATAAATAGTTTATAGTTTTGCAATTCTTTCCAGGATATTCTTTTAGAAATTGACAGTATCTGATCGACTCCAACAGACTGCTGACATTTTCTATATCTACATCATTTCATGGTTCTTTCTAGGAAACTTCCTAAGAAATTAACAGTTCCTTTCTAGGAAATTATTAGGAAATTGTGGACCCGGCAAATAAAGCGTTACCAAAGACAGTTCACAACCAAAAATGGGTTAAAATTGTCAAAAATGTAGCTAAAACTAATTCAAGACAAGACCAAGACTAAAACAAAATCTAAAATTGCTGTCAAATGTAACAGAATCTATAATATCATTGGGGTTGAATAGGTGTTTCAGTTTTAGTTGGCTAGTTTAGTTAGTTTAGTTTATTGTCATCAAGAGGAAATTATTTTTTCACAGCCAGTGCATGCATAAAACAACATAAAACAGTAACAAATGCATTAATAAAGCAGTTAAAACAACCATCCCCAACAAACAGCAACAGTTAGGGATGGAAACGTGACAAGAAATTTCCAAAGAAATAGACTCTGTATGATAAATGTCATTCTCTGCCTTTGCAACTGTTGAATGTACTTCTTCCTACTGAGAAAGGCTCTGCATGCTCAGCTGGTCTCAACAGATAACTCTTCCACTTACCTGTAAGCTCTGCAGGCCTCCATAAGCTGTGAACAGAGACAGAAACCCGAAGGAAACCACCAACACGTTCTTGAAGTTACGGTCGATCATGGCTGCTTCTCAAAACTCCACAGATCTTCACCTTTCAACAAAGAGAAAAAAAGAAGTCTGTGACTAAATTTTTGGGATTGTATGTTCCCAAAAACGTAGCTTCCCGTAGCTGCCCAGCCTAAGTGCAAAGTCAAACAAGGACTGTGTCTCTGATATAGTTATATTTGAGATCAAAGTTCACTTGGATATGGGACACACACATCTAAACACTCGGTTGTTGTAGTGTTATGCAGATCATCCCTTATCAGTAGACCTCCTTTCTTTTCAATCATTAAAAATAAGTGCTTGCCAACTGATTGACGAGAACTATCCATCCCTGTGCTGTAGCTTCCTCTTCCTGCTCACTCAGTCTTTCTCTTTCTTATGTCCCTTCTTAGTCTTTTTCTCTCCATCTTTGTCCCAGGCTTTCAGTACTTGCCTTTAGATTCAAGTTGCTAGATTGAACAGTCTATTTTTCTCTGAGGTCATGTTCAGCGCTACGTCAAGGTAATCTCCCATCCATACAGGACGGGTGGCACAGAGCAAAGGTTTATTGCATGTTATTGTTACACCTGCTCCTGTAAGAGAAGTACAAAACCCTTTCCACATTGTGACCATAGCTAAGGCTCTAAACACATGATGGCTTGTTGTTGTTTGAGAAAATATGGAGCAGCCGGTCCAGTTCCAGCAGGAGCACTTCTGTCCACTTGTAGACAAAAGGAAAGTATAGTAAAAAAAAACTAGGGTTAGACTGATGAATTGGTTTGCGGTTGTTGTCCTTTTATTAAAAATATGATACTGGCCAGTCTTTGCGGGCCAACGCTGATATGATGGAGGTTCCTCCCTGACCACAGCTAATCCAAGCCAATTTATCAATCTAATCCTAATTCCAATGTGACATTTTGATTAGATTCCACACAAATATATGTTTTTTTTTTAATCAGGTGTCAGACCAGAAGAAATCATTCCAGTGTGGTGTGGGAGGATTTTACTTAACAGTCTAAAACCTGCAGTGAAACCTGCCTCACATGCCACACCCTGCCTTTTTCCTTGTCCTCATTGCCACAAAAACCTCATTAGGGGATAAAATGAAAGAAACTTTGGGAGGGCGTGAGGGTTCACGTTCATTCATTTATATAGCCCTTTATCGCAAGCATGTGTCAAAGGACTTTACAGAGAATGAGCCAAACTAGATCTAACTGATCAACAATCAAACATAGAACAGAATTATACAAACACAGGGAAGCAGAATAAAGCATGTGAAAAACAGTAGCAAGTTTTATTAAGACATAGCAAGCCTACCTGTCCTACAGTGCCTAGCCTACCTACCTGGTACCACCAGACTGAGGGTCTCGTGGTGCATGCAAGGAGAAACTCCCAAGAAATGGAAGAAACCTTGCACGGTCCAGTTGAAAGACGGATCCAACACCAGGACGGCTGAGCATGCAATAGGTGCCGGGACAAAACAGCAGAATGGACAGTAGCATGGAGAATAACAATGACATAAGCAAACAGTTGAGGCAAAGAGAAGCATAATGCGATGGAAAGATGGGGACACAGTTGGCACTGATGTCCACAAAAACAAGGGCAGCGCTTGAGTCCATAGCCAGATTGAAACACTGAGAGGGACCTGCCTAGAAGGACAGGCTGCAATGAATGCCGAGAGTGTGCAAACAATGATTAAAATGGAGCATAAACATATGGAAGACGAATAGGGCCACATGTGAAAAAATTATTTGTGTTCTGAGTTTAAAGTCAGAATTCTGAGAATAAAATCAGAATTCTGAGTTTAAAGTCAGAATTCTGAGTTTAAAGTCAGAATTCTGAGAAAAACGCCAGAATTCTGAGTTTAAAATTCTGAGTTTAAAGTCAGAATTCTGACTATAATCTCACAATTCTGACTTTAAACTCAGAACTCAAATACATGTTTCACGTGGCCCTAATCCTCTTCCATATAAACAAAATACACAATATGAACACAATAAGAATGCTTGGGTGAAATGTCCGGATCTGGCGTGCGGCATCAACGCCAACTCATAAGAATGACACCCAGTGCAGGAACGTCAGCGCTGCCTTGGTCACCATGGACAACAAACACCAGAGGCAACAAGGAGGAAGAGCCGGGGACCACAAAGGGTGCAGAACTGCCCATCTGCAGCCACAACCTGAAATGACCCATACACACAGCAATTCATTCTCTTACTCCCACTCACACAAACAGACCCGACCAACATGAATGAACAGGCGCAGGCAGACCAGGAAAACAAGACACACAAACTAAATTCCCATCGGCAGGAACCTGAGCTAGCGCTGGCTAACAGGCCTAACCTTTTTCTATGAAGAGACTGAGTCACTTCCAGTACCTGTGCAAAGCTAAGCGTCACCAAATGATAGTGAAAATAAATAGCTTTTAAATTTGAACCTTCATCTATGGAACTGGCTTAGCAATACAGAAATTGTCTATTTTACATCACAGTAGTCCCTCTGAGGAGCTAGTCCCCTCATATGGGAGATCATACTACTTACAAAATTACTTTAAATGCAGGAAAGTAAAATTTATTTATATTTGCTCAAGCAGTAAAGCAATGCATGTCAAATGACTAGAGCACTAGTGCTGGAATACTGTCACAAAATTAACTTTACTCTCCTGTCACACATGAGACTGAAATGTTATGAACTGTCAAATAATTTTAAGTCTCCAGCATATTTAGAAAAGATAGCCTACATTCATGAAAAGATCGCATTGCACGATCAGTAGGTATGGGACAATATATCTAAATTCAATATATCGCAGTACAAAAATGTAACTATGTATTGTGGGGCAGAAAAATTAATTATGATATTAGCTCAATTTTATTCTGCTGTAGTAATCACAAATGAGGCGGCTTGACTATCACAATTTCACAAGCTCTCCATCGACATTACATTATTTGCACTTTGTGACGTCGACATTTTTAAATTGTTGTTTACATTCTAGTAAGCCAATTCTGAATTCTGTACAGTCAGACTTTGTTGTCACTGAACTTTTATTTATTCCATCGTATCGTGGTTGTATTGAATCGTGAACCCCGTGTCGCCTATTGAATCATATTGTGAGATAAGCATATCGTCCCATCCCTATGATCAGATTAAAATTCACAACTTTAAGCAAACAAATCCAGCAAACAAATGTGCATAGGAAGATACAGTATATTTGATCAATAACACATATAAGCAATTTAAGTAATACTATGAGAAATGAGAAATGAAGTTATTTGTATAGGCACAGTATGAAACAGGGAGGTCCATCCAGACAGTCCGAGACAGTTTGACATGCACTTAGAAACAAACATGTACACCATTGCTGTTGTAAGGCATTTAGGGTAGCTGATAGACCTAACTGTGCATTTATATTTATTCTGGAATATATGAGCTGCTATAAGAAAAGCAAGGCAGGTTAACTAATCCTAATCTCTTTGCTAATTACCACAAACTAGCAAGCCTGTGTAGCTGTAACTGCATTTTCAGCAACAAAATACTTGTTCTGAAAACACTGTAAGGGTTTTAATAATTTTGATGACACAAAAACTATCTCAGTGAAATAAATATTGTCTACTTACGTTTGTAGTCGTTTGAAATCATACTATCACCAGCACCAATCACATTCTGGCAACGGAGGTTACGCAGCAGCAATGCATATTGGACATCTAGGTATGCATAGTAACATCGGGCAGCATACAAATTTTTGTCAGTGAAGTATGCAATGAGGCATTTTTCACGTACACAAAATCAACATACTATGCAGTGGAAACACACTCACTTAATGTCACACTTAGTATGTTAAGTATGAGTACTATACTGCTAAGGGAATGTTGCTTTGAAAGTCCAGAGCAACCGATTTGAACCTTCATCTATGGAGCTGGCTTAGCAATACAGAAAATGTATATTTTACAACTCAGAGGGGAGTCACAGTAACCCTAGGAGGAGCTAGTCCCATCAGATGGGAGATAATAATAATACTTACAAAATTGCTTTAAATGCAGGAAAGAAAAAAGTATTTAAGTTGCCAAAAAAAAAAAAGTTTCCAAAAATAACTTTGGCAGAGAGAACGAACAGTTTACCACCTAGCACAGCAGACTCTAACAGATCCCCAAAAAAGGTGTCAGGGAGGAGTGAAGCCAAAAATCAGTTCAAAGGCAATGAAAAAGAGATGCTTCTGAATTCGATGAGTCTTGAGCAAAGATTCCTCCTCTTCAAGAAACTCCCAGAAGCTCCTCAAAAACGGGAAATTCTCGACACTTTTTATACCTTTCTTTCCCCCCTCCTCAACATCAACTCAAACAAAATCAGCCAATTATCGCCTTGTAGTTATGTAGCTTTGTAAATGTCATCCAATAAAATCAAATGTGCATATTCCATTTTTTTTTTTCTAACAGCAAAATTGCTCATGCCTTTTTGAAAAAGACCTCATCGCTGAGCCCAGGTATCGGTAATTCTTTCTTCGGTGCATCGGTACCATTCAGCCAGACACCCAAAAATTTAAAGAAGTAACTCCCCTAACTTCCCTTTCACTGACAGATGTTTCCTGAAGACCAAGTTGTCCGCCATCTCTCAGTTAATACTTCCCCAATGCTTACGGACACAGTCAGTTAGCAAGCTATTCATAGCTAGGTGTTACTTACGCTGGAATTTTCCATCCCAAACTTACTTAACCCAAAGTGAGAAGTTAACACCATGATCACAACATATAACTCTTAATACTGTTTTAACTTCTTCATAGTTACACAGTATTACTACACAGTACCTAATACATATTCAGTTTTACTGTTTGCAATGTTAGCATTATCATGTAAAAGTAATGAATATATCTCTGCCTCAAACAATATTTCTCTAGGTCTTGCTTTACCTCCTGGGCAGTAAACTTCATCAAGGTAGACCTCCTCAGGGAGGTCTAGAGGATAGAGGTCCTCCTCTATCCCTGACTGAGGTCCAGCAGGGGTAGGCCCTTTCTTCAAGCACCATCAGGGCGTTATCAGCTGATGTCTGCATGATGCCGTTATTATGAGGGCACAGGACCCTCCAGATGCCAACCTCCTGCTCCGGGCAGTGCTGGTTGTGGCAGGCAGTCCCATGCCCCATCTTCTGCAAACAAGAGGGTTATAACTTCCTACAAGGTCAAGTAATATCTGGTGCACTAGGTTTCCATCTAAAGACTCTCAACAGGCTCCTTGCAGCAGGTTTCCATGTAAGGACACATAGCGGGCTTCTTGTGATTATTCAGTTACCACTTGAGTAATAGCAGTTATAGCTTGAGCCAGGTTAGCAAAGCAACAGGATAAAAATGCAACATCCCTCAGGACATGAGCATCCCGACCCCTTCTTGCCGGGCTAGCCATGTTGACTGAATTGGTGGGGAGTAAACTGGTAGGGTTACTTAACTGTCCAGCTGACGTGGAAATAGGGCCCCGTAAAGCATGAACCGCAGAGCCAAGGCGAGGCTTGAAGTCACCCCAGCCAGGATTAGGATACTGAGCACTCCTCATCCAATTCCTCAGGCACAAAGAGTTCGGCTATCGAACGGAGCCCCGCGACAGACTCAGGTGATTTGCAGAGCCAAGTGGCCAAGAAGGCCGACATCTATAAAACCCAAGCTCTTCCATTTGGACTTGTTCTGGGTCACCAACATCAGGGATCCAGAGACCATTCATGTTCTTCCAATGTTCCATCTGACCCATGATCGCTTTAGCACATCCTCCCAAGGTCATGGAAAAACGCCACTTCCCATCGTTGGAGGGGGCCTGTCCAGCCCCTTTCTTGTTCTCATTCTTGGCTATCCAGCCTTTCACCAGGGCAATGTCCATGCAGATGGACATTGCCCAAGGTATGGTGCATCTAGAGTCCCAACTTCTCCAGTCCTCTGTATATGGGTAACGTTCCGGTATGACTTGTATGGTATGACATCTCCAAAGTGAGGCCATTTCTCTCTCTGAGCAACACAGAGAGACTGATGCACACTTTTATAACTAGCAGGCTAGACTATTGTAACGCTCTCCTTTCTGGTCTACCGAAGAATACAATAAATCAGCTACAATTAATTCAAAATTCTGCTGCACGAGTGCTGACTAAGACCAAAAGGAGAGCACACATTACGCCTATTTTAAAGTCTTTACACTGGTTACCTGTTAGTTTTCGTATTGATTTTAAAAATATTTTATTAGCTTATAAGGCACTACATGGCCTTGCACCAGACTACCTCTCAGAAATGCTTTTGGTTTATGAACCAGGAAGGCCCCTCAGATCCTCCGGTTCTTCTCTTTCAGCTGTTCCACAAAGCAGAACAAAAACATTTGGTGATGCTGCTTTCAGCCATTACGCTCCAAGCCGCTGGAACAGCCTTCCAGAGGATCTGAGAGGAGCTGAAAATATTGATATTTTTAAATGTAAACTAAAAACCCATCTATTCAGTCTGGCTTTTATGTAGTGTTTTATAATTTTATGGTTTTAGTATTTATACTTATTTTATTTATTATCATTATTATTTATTTTATTCTATTTTGTTTTATCAACATTTTACTGTTGATCATTATTATTTATTTTATTCTATTTTATTTTATTAACATTTTACTGTTTTATTATAATCAATTTATTTTGTGTAGTATTTCATAATTTTATTTTTATTGTTATTTTTATTGCTTGTATTATTTTTTATTATTTATCTTTTATTATCTTAACTACCCATCTTTTATTGTTGTCTTATTCAATTAACTTTTTGGGGTTTTTGGTTGTTTTGGTGTGCATTAGTCTCTAAATCCATTTTTAACATCCTACGTTTTGTCAATCGCTTGTAAAGCACTTTGAATTGCATTTGATTTGTTTGAAAGGTGCTATATAAATAAAGTTTGATTGATTGATTGATTGATTGATTGATTGTGTCTTCATGTACTGCCCAGACTAACTCCTCCACGTGCTCTTCAGGGAACAATCTTGCCCTTTGGCAAATCTTCCCATCCCCCCGTACCTGCCAGTATCACCCTACATGCCTGCACATATCAATCAACTTCTGAGTTGCTGTGCTGGTGTTCTCCTTGGGTTGTGTGTGCCCTTTGATGCACAATTTCTAACTCGATGTTCATCTTTAGTTTAGGTTAGTGATCTTTCTCAAAAGGTAGCTGTGGGCTACAGTTTTTCCTTGTCCCACCAAATTCATTCTCAAGCCAGATGTCTTCATGGCCTGAGCACAGTAGTAGCTGTCTGTGATCAACCTGGCTCACTTGATCTTGCATTTCTCAAATTCCAGGATACGTTTGTGGACAGCCATTACCTCACTAGTCTGAGCAGAGCCTGGAACTCAACCTTGCTGTCTGTATGTTCCTTTCTGTCTTTGGCTTTGGAATCTTGGCCCTTCTTAGAGCCATCAGTGTATAGCTCACATTCCACCGTAGCCATTGTTTCATAGCCACCTGACGTTGGTGGCTTTGGTGCTTCCACTGTCTCTTCTCAGACATATATCTGTGAACCATGCTTTGGGTGACAACTCTAAGGCCTTGTCCCTGGGGTAACTCTTTCAGAGCACCCCAGTGTTAACACCTAGCTCCACAGAGCCACCATGGTTCCCAAATGGCGCACTAGATGCGCTTGATCAGTCAGTGTCCATGTCCACCTCGTTGACTTGGTCGTTGATGTCTTTGCAGCTTCCTGGTCATTATCAGTTTGTGTGTCATCTGGAGGGTCAGTCTCATCTGTCTCCTGTTGTCTCTTTTTGAGCTTGTTGTACAGGGGTCTAGCCCCTTACAAAATCTCGCACATAGTTACATAGGCCCAGAATACTTTATCTCAGTAACTCTGTGACAGCCTCAACTCTGAGGAAACACTGAAGATACTATGACTTCTAGTTGGGATAACTGCCACTTCCTCAAGTTCAGCTTGGGACCAGCATTGGTTAGCCGGTCTACCACTTGTTCCAGCCAGTTCAGGTTTTCATCTTCATTCTCATCAGCAAAGCATCAATGTATACAGTGACCCCCAGGCTTTCTATGGTGTTCATGACAGCATCTTGGAAGACATTAGGGCTGTTCTTATACCCCTGAGGTAGCCTTGTCCATATGTCGAAACCCTCTTACACACTTTTGTTTCATCAAGACTCGATTATTGTAATGTCCTGTTTTATGGACTACCTAATTACAGTATTAAAAACCTTCAACTTGTACAAAATGATGCTGCCAGAATATTAACCAGAACTAGATAATAATTTGTAATATGACCACATAACACCCCATTCATTGGTCTGACTTTAAGGTGCTTCTGTTAGCATATAAATTGCTACATGGGCTTCCACCATCATATTTATATGACCTCATCATGCCTTACGTTCCCCCTAACAAGATGCTGATTACCTTACTGTCCCTAGAATCAAGAAAAAATCAGCAGGCAGTAGAACATTCTCCTACTGAGCTCCCTCTTATGATTAGGGAAGCTAATTCCATAGAAACCTTCAAATCCAAACCTATTTATGTCATACGGGCTGATTTCCCTGACCAATCCTAGCACCGTCTAGCTTGGGACTGACTCAGTCTCTTCTCCTACCTTAACTTAGACAGTTCCCAATGGCAGAAATCTGCTGTCGAGAACCCAGCGTAGGGCTGCCTCCTGGTTGCTGCATGTCTACACTCATTCTCTGTCTGCTGTCTGTATGTCTAGTCTAGTTTATTTACATAGACCTGTTTTTGGACTGTGGGAGGAAACTGGACATGAACATGCAAACTCCACACAGAAAGGACTTGGGGGGTGGGGGGTGGGGATTTGAACCCACAACCTTCTTGCTATGTGGCAAGACTAACCACTGAGCCACAGTGCCAGCCAATGCGTGAGCATAGCATAGAATTCTTCTGCTAACATGCCATCAGGAACTCACATTTGCGTGGCTTTAGTGAGCCACATCTTCTGGGCTTCCTCTGATGGTTGGGAAGCCCGCACCAGATTGTTGACCAATTGTCATAGAGATACTCTCTGCCTGTCTCCCACAGCTTCCGTCCCCTTGTCAAAGCAGCTAAGGTTTTCACCTCCTGGTAAGAGGTTGAGTTGCCCGAGGTGAGCACCTCAATTCGATCTTCCTCTTCACCAGAGGGCTGAGTATCAGTGTCAGCAGCACTCATTTTGCATGTGGTTCAGACACTTTTTGTTCTTGGGGTTTCTTTTTGGGACGTTTTCTTTCTGGCTTTGTTTTGGTCATTTCCCTCTGTATCTAATGGACACCAATCCTCATCACTCTCCAAGTCTTGTTTTGCCACTTCTCTCTTCTTCACTATTCCAGGCTTAAAGGATAATACCAGTCTGATTTTATGCTTTTTCCTATCGTCATTAATGCTAAACTCACCCATGTATTTGACCACTATTTTAGTCCACTACAGGGGAACCAGGCTCTGTCACTACCTAGCTTTCCTCACTGTCTAGGGTGAGAATACTTCTCTATTCCTTCACCCTAGTTTTGAATCCTGGGTTTTGGCACCAAAAAATGTTACCTGGAGGACCTGTACAGGATCCCAGACAAGCCCTCACTCTACGGTGGTTAGTTTAGCCTCCCTGCGATTAACAGAACAAGATTCTAATCTATAGACTGGTGACGGGAGGTTCTCGTCCAGCAACTGTTTCCTACACTGAAGCCTTCCCTACTGCTACCCTAACTGCACCCTTACTGGCCCCTCTAAAGATACAGCATAGGGCCATGTCAGTTAACAGAGAGATTATCTATCTATTTCCACAAAATAAGTGGTATACAGAGCAGACAATGTAGAGCAGATTCATATTCATCAGTGTTGCTGATACAATGTGGAAACAGGTTATGACAAGAATAATCTAGTAGACTTTGTCTATGTGTACAATGTAACAGGGATATATTACAGGGAGCAGTTTGCAGCTGAGTGTGAGATGTTCAGGATGAGGATCAGCACCTCCAAGTCTGAGACCATGATTCTCTCCCGGAAAGAGGTGGCTTGTCCCATCCAGGTGAGGGGGGAGCAGCTGCCCCAAGTGGAGGGGTTCAGGTATCTCAGGGTCTTTTTCACAAATGAGGGTCAGAAGGATTGTGAGATTGACCACCGGTTAGGTGCAACGGCCGCAGTAATGTGGCCATTGTATCGGACCGTGGTGGTGAAGAGAGAGCTGAGCCACAAAGCAAAGCTCTTGATTTAAGATGTTGATCTTCATTCCAACCCTCACCTCCACGTTGAAAGGACCCATTTGAGGTGGGTCGGGCCCCTGGCAAGGATGGCCCCAAGCACCTCCCTTTGGAGGTGTTCCGGGCTCGACAGGCTGAGAAGAGACCTCAAGGTAGACCCAGGATGCACTGGAGGGACTACATCTCCCAGCTGGCCTGGGAGCACTTGGGGATCCCCTAGAAGGAGCTGGATGAAGTTGCTGGGGAAAAACACATCAGCTCTGCTTGCCCTGTTGCCACCGTGACCATGACCTGGATAAGCAGCTAGAAAATAGATGGATGGATGGATGGATGGAGAATGACCACTGGTTAGTTGCAACAGCTGCAGTAGGCTAATGCAGGCATTGTATTGGACCATGGTGCTGAAGAGAGAGCTGAGCCACAAAGCAGGCTGATCCAAGTAATTTAATATTGAGTATCTGCTGATACTGAGTCCCGATACAATATTTTTGTCATTCATTTTTAAATAATTAAACAGCTGCGTACTACAAGCATCACTCTGATCAATCTAAAATCAGTAAAACCAAGCGACAAAAGATAAGCTTCATGCTCAGTCATTGTCAATGATAAAACTAAAGTATAAAAACAAATACCTTTGTATTGCACTAACACTGAAAGCAGATCTGTTGCTGCCCCCCCTCGAAATAGTTGCATTTCAAGCATTACACATAGCTGTGGGGCTGCTTTCAGTCTGCAATATAAAATAAATCCACACTGCAGACATGATGGTGCAACTCGCCTCCTTCCATACCATGCTCCTCACTGCTGTAAGTGGTGGTTGACAACGGCTGTTTATGGCCCATATATTGCACCACAACAATTGCCGTAATTGGAGGGGAGATGGAGAAATTAAATAAATAAATGGATCTGAATTTGAGCATGATGTAGCCAATACTGATCAATCAAAATATGCTTTGATCGGGCCCAATTCTGATCTTTGATATCGGCTTGGGACATCGCGACTTTAAAGGTATACCGAGCATGACCGACTGGGACAGACCTATAGGACCTGCTGGAGACTACATCTCCCTGCATGTCACACAGATTTGAAATTCTACAAATGGTTATGAATGGCCTCCCCCAGCTATGAAACGTTCTCAGTCCATGAGGGAGGAAGTAAACCTTCCATTCAAACACAAACATGAAAATCAACCATATTAAAGTATGCAAAGCCAAAAGAAGGTGAACACAACTTCACTGTAGGTGGCACTGATTGTGGCAAATAGGTGTGAAAATGTCTAACATTAGAGTTATAAGCATTAAAGTCATAAACAGAGTTATGAGCATGAAAACAGAGTTGTGACGTTTCATGCTCAGCAGTGTTATGCATTTTACAACTGAAACGGAGATAAGCCAACTGATTTACAGTGCAGTCCAAATGATGAACCAGATCAAGACTGCCTGCCTGTCACTAAACTTCATTATCTGCCATTATCAGAATATGATAGTAGCCATGACAATTCTATGTTGATTACACTGACAACATCTTGACTCTGGAATGCTTTACATTGGGGATGGATAAGATTGTGCAAATCCTGATTTTTAATATTCTGTAGAATGACCTCACTCTGAAATCAATTAGGAATATAATGGGAATGTGCTGTGTGGTATGGACTGTGTTTTACTTCCCCTTGCTATCCTCTGAGTTGACCTGATATGGTGTTAGACTTGAGTTGTAAAGCTCAATATACATACAGTAAACTACAGAAAGTGATGAAACTAATGACCAGTGGGATACTAGTGTTGTAGATGGGCTGTGGTTTTGATCAGATATGTTTAATGGTTTTATATGGGGACAGCAGGAGAAGAGTAAGACAACACCTCAGAATATAGCCTCACTTCACTTTGTTTTAAAGACACAGTTTGGGTGCGGCTGTCTGTGTGTTTGTCTGTGTGTGTGTGTGTGTGTGTGTGTGTGTGTGTGTGTGTGTGTGTGTGTGTGTTTATGTGTGTGTGCTAGCATCAGACCAATATCAGTTCGCTGATATATGGAGGCGATATACTGTCTGTTTACTAAAAATGTATTCTAAAAAATCCTTGTCATCCTCCTGATGGATATGATGCAGTTTGTTTGATTACATATGTATTGTAGAATTGATCAATACTACCCTGGTAGTATTCAATCCCATTCATTATGACAGAGAAGAGCTGTCAGGCAATGAGAAATATCAATGTCAGTTGTACCAGTCAAACTGCTGAGTTTTTTTTGAAGTAATTCTGTCATAAAAATATGAATGTCATTATTTTCTATGAATGCGACTGAGAGGACAGTCTCTGGCAGCCCAGCTATCCATAAAGTGTTATAGCCAATGACCAGCAGGGGGAGGCAGAGTCCACAAATAAAGCTTAGAAACCTTGATAGACACTAGTTGTCCCACAGCACATTTTACCTATAACCTGGGAACCTTTTCAGTGAAATTAATAACCTGAAATATATGACATTAGGTGACATAATGACTTTCCATTCCATGACTTTCCATAACTAAATCAGAGAGTTTCCATGACCTAAAAATGTTCTTCCATCCTGGTTTGTTACTGTTGTTTTTCAGTCAGGTTTCTACTCCAGCTGGGCTGAAAACCATCTAATGCAATGAATGTGTGAAACACGCTGTAAAATACATTCTGCTATATTCCAAAAGTAAAGTGACACATTTGTAAAATTCCTGAATATTTCCTGACTTCCCCAGAGAATTGATAAAATTCCCTGACTTTCCCTGTCTGGAATACAACCCCTTTACATCCAGCGATATTCCAGGAATTCAATGACCAGTGGGAATCCTCAGTTTGTTCAACATTACTTTTATTTATGTAGACTTGTTTTTGTATTTTATCATGTTCTTCATTCATTTTGCCCAAATATAATCCATAATCATACATCTGGAAAACGTATTCTTGAAATTATGCTTAACTCTAAACAAATCTACCTCATCAGACTATTTACTTGTACTTATAACAATAGTGAATTAACGTACAATCACAACGCAAATTTTTTTTTCAGGTTTCTCTCTTTTTTTAGCCTGTTTGATATATATTAAGACAGTATTTGTACCTGGTTGATGCTGCAACTGCAAAGCCTCTATTCATAGTATTCTGTTACATCATCACTCGGCCATCTTGGTAAGAAAATAACAGGCGATTGTAATAAATTAACAGGTGATTATAATCAAACGACAGCCACAGCCAATGAACCGTCTATATTGTAAGGCACCATATTGGTAGGAAATGCATGTGACATCATGGGAATGCTATGAATAGGAAAAAATGCCTTTACTCAGTAATTAAAGTCAGTCATACTTTTTCCCTGCTACTCAACTGTAAAAGAATGTAAATAACATGTGGAATGACAATAGAGGTTAAATAGAGTTGAAACTCCAGATAACAGAATGTAATACAGCTTTGAAGTACTTGACTCTATAGACTCTGAATAGGAGTGTCGAAACTCTACAGCAGCAAGTTTCCCCATGACATCATACAAGAATCTTATCAGTATTCTCTATTAAGAAATATTCTGCCATAAAAGAAACACACACACACACACACACACACACACACACACACACACACAGTGCCAGAGGATTTATCTGTCATAAAGTAATATCTCTGCCACACCAAGAGTCATATTCAGCTCTACATACACACACACACACACACACACCACCAGGAGTCATTTCCAGCTCAACGTTACCCCAATCTGCAGAGTATAGCCAGGCTGCATCCAAAGATTCCCTTTATGTCTATTTTTTTACTATCTGTCTTTTGTCTCAGTGCTCTACAACTCCTTCTTCTTTGCTCCCCCCACCCCCCTCTCCCATACTTTATTGTCTCTTTTTCTGTCTTTCCCCTCACTCATGCTGCAGGTGGAATCCTCTTCGCTGCAGGCTGCTAAACCCGGCGCACTTTAAACTGTTTCACTGCAGTGTAATGAAGACTTTCCAGTTTGGTGTTTTTCTACAAACAGAAGTCAGAGCGCAGGGTGAAAACAGCCCAGAGGCAGCACCGAGTTGGAGAGAGGAGAATGGGCCTCATTCACTAAACGTGCGTACGATTAGATTTGAATCTTGAAGTGTAGGCTACTTACGAACGTTTCCACGAACATTTCGGCATTCGTGATTTCTTTTCTTACCTAAATTTGTTCTTTGGTATGATCAAAATCTACATGTGTTTGGAAACATGCATGAGGGCAGATAAGCTATTTAGCTATTTAGAAAGTTTTATTCTTTATGCAAAGTCATTTTAAGTAGGTGACAGAACTCTATATATTAACAACAAAACGTGTTTCAGTCCATTTGTAAGCCTACTGATAATAAGATAAGATAACCATATTAACAAAGCTAGGCCTATATCAACACATTCATAGGCAATTCTATTCAACTGGAAACATGTTTAGCTGATTGATCAAAGTGATAAATTATGATATAAAGACCCATGAGTGCACATTGCTGTTACTGGAGCGGCCTTGAGGACCATAATAAATTCTCATATTCTTCAATAGAACTGCTAGCGACTAGCTGTCACGCCAACCTAAACCTCCTATATGGTTTCCTGCTGTCCAGGAGGGAGGGTCGTGCATCTTGACCAGTTGCTGCTAACGGCTAACTAATTTGTCTTGAGGCGATAGAGGTTCTGCCTTGACCACAAGGCCAATGCCACACCTGATAAACCTTCAGACCCCTCAGCGATCATATAATTATCATAAGCACGCACGCTCCGCCACAGAGCGCAGCATACTGAGCTGGAAGGCCGTTGGATGTGCTTGGACACCGCAGGAAGAAAGCTCCTGCAGCTACAGTCAAAACCAACATTTTTATATAGCCTAAGGTCTGAACTTACCATCTGATGGAGATTCCGCTTGAATTAAACCAGTGTCCAACTCCGCTGATGACTGGACACCTGACCTCCTTATTATGTCCCTAGTCCTTTTGACAGTCCTCTGCCCTCGAGCTAATAAACTGCACCTATTTCCAGTTAGACTATAGCCTACGTCTTTTAGATTCTAACTTCATGTCAAACCATTTATTTTTCATTTAATTCAAGGTGTGCGTTTCTGATGTTGCAGCATTGACAGCATCAGTAATTTCTTGCCATGTTTTTGTTTCTCAGTTGCTGTCACTCCACCGCTTACACTTTTAAAAAGTATGTATTTTTTCTCTCACTCCCGACAACAACACTTCTATTTCAGAGCTCTGTTCGAAACCTTTCCCTATTACAGAAATAGTGCACTATATAGTGTGTCCGCTATTTCCCTACTAGTGTCCAAATTCTCAACGGTTAATTTGATTCACTATAAAGTCCACTATAAAATACCCACAATGCATTGCAAATTGTAGTGAACAGACAATACCCTGTGTCTCACCAAAGAAGAAGAGTCGTGCTAGTCGCTAGCTTGTGAGTTAGCTAATGTTGCCAAACCAAAACAGCTTGCTACCATTAGGAGACACTACCTTAGTTGACAAAACCACA
This sequence comes from Centroberyx gerrardi, assembly GCF_048128805.1. Classification (NCBI taxonomy): domain Eukaryota; kingdom Metazoa; phylum Chordata; class Actinopteri; order Beryciformes; family Berycidae; genus Centroberyx; species Centroberyx gerrardi. The sequence goes on from NC_136014.1 coordinate 4,179,944, forward strand.
CTTGCACATGATTAGAATTTCAACAATTTATTTGTAATGTAATGTTCAAAACTTCGCAAACTCGATACCTGAGTCCATTTCAACCCGCTGTCATGAAGCCTGGTTTGGTTATGAGATGCTGGACGCGTCCAGGTGCGTCACACAAATATCCGGCACATTTTTTTGAGGCAATGATGTGTAATGCAGTGTCCGAAACTTTGTTCGGTCATTGCCCATGTAGTTCATTATATGACAAACACCCCATAGGGAATAGTGAGTGAGTGAACGAGTCAACCATTCCGAACAGAGCTACAGTCCCTCCAGTCAACAGGCCTTTTATGGAGTTGCCAGGGCGTCTACCTATGCTAATCAGCATCAACAGGCACGCACATCCAATTTACGAACAAGAGTCTACGCATGTTTCATGAATCCCACGTTGGTTTTTCGTAGGCAAGAACAAAAGTAAGAAAAATGTAAGAAAAGTTTTGTGAATGAGGCCCAATGTGTTTGTCAGTGGCAAACACTTCACCTCTCCAAGCAGCAGTAATATATTTGGGAAGGCATCCCATGAGAGATTATGGCAGAGTGGTGAGGTCCAATGTAGATAGTGTGTAGATACAAATAACATAACTGATTCACCTGATTAGAATGGCTTAACTTCTCTGTTAAGCCTGTGAAATGCACCCCACACCATAATATAGCTGCACTTACGAAAACATCACATGTGAAAACCAATATGTGAACTCAAAGCACGTGCTTTTTGTTTTTTTTATTATTTGCATTTTTTGACAGATTTATGTACAAGTAATTAAACAAAAATAACAAAGCATAATAACTGAGTAAGACACAATTGAAGAAGAATAAATACATAATAGTAAATAAAATACATGATCAAAATAAAGAATAATATTAGATTATAACATTAATATATTAGTTTTACAGTTTTAATACATTAGTTTTACATGTTTTACATTAGTAGTACATGTGCTTTTTGGACACATGTTGGTTTTCATAAGTGAACATGTGAAATTTCCCATTTCCCATGTGAAAATGTCATTTTCACCTGTGAATTGCCTCTTTGCATGTGAAATTAAGTTTTCACACGTGAAACAAATACTGACATATGTGATGGCAGGTGGAAATGTGACAAAAAAATGTTTGCATGTGGGAAAATGATTTTCACATCTGAAGTAAAAACTGTCACGAAATGTCAGAATACAATGTGAAAACCATTGTTCACATGAAAACTAGCGTGTCTAAAAAACACATGTGCTTTGAATTCACATGTGAGCTTTCACATGTGACTTTTTTGTAAGGGTTATATTTTGTCTTCTTTGCAAGCATTTCTTTTTCGTTTTAATCAGGACTAGGGCTCGACCAATATGGATTTTTGACGACCGATACAGATAATTTTGGGATTGAAGCTGCCCATGGCTGGTATTTTGTTCCAATAAAAAAAAAAAAAGGTTTTCACTGTTTCCCCAAAACTTTTAGGGGTGGAAAAACCTCTGAAACAGCATTTAGACCATCATGGGACACTAAAACTCTCCACTGAAACCCAGGATAATATAACATAATACTAATACTAATATTAATAATGTATACAACCCACCTCCCCCCCTGCCCAACCTCCTTCCCTTCACTTCCTGTTATTACAACCCTCTTAGAGTGAGGCAGGCATCTGATAGGTTGGTTTTATTTAACCTACTCTGGTTGGTTGCTGTTTATTCTGGGCCTATGGTCAATGAGTGCTAACTTTCCTAAATACATAAAAATATACCACACACACACACACGCACGCCTAGACACACACACACACACACACACACTGAGAGGTGTATTATTAAAGAGCCTTAAACCAGTCTGGTCACAGAGCTTCCAGCTCATATCTGAGGGAGACCAGACATACCTGTCTGTCTGGCACTCTAATACCAGTAATTCTCTACCTCAGGGGCCTGACATTGTGTGTGTGAGTGTGTGTGTGTGGGTGTGTGTTTGTGTGTGTGTGTGTATGTGTGTGTGCCTACAGTACCACTAGAGGACTCTGTTACACACACACATTACGTAGATCAAACATTGCAATCTGTTGCACATAGACATCACAGGCCTGGTCTCTGTCTTACATCAGTTTGATACTACTTACTTTGATGTATACGGTGAATTTCATACCATAAAGATTTATGTCAGGCCTAAAGAAGCTGGTGATCTTGGGACATCCTGGGTTCGAATCTGGGACCCTTGTCACATGTCATCCCTTTCTCCCCCAGTCATCCCTGTCTCTCTCAGCTGTCTAATAAAGGCTAAAAAATACCCCAAAAATATCTTTATTTACCCTCCACAACATCCCAAGTCCTACTGTAGGAATACTTACCTAAGATTAGTTCCTACTGTATTAATGGGCCAAGGGGAACTGTCAATCAAGGGGAACTGGATAGCTCTAGCACTAAAAACAAACTGTTAAATAAATGGTATTGGTCACCAATTTAATGAATGATAATGTTCTGGATTTCATTCATTCATTCATTCATTCATTCATTCATTCATTCTTTTCTTTCTCATTTGGCATGTAAATTGGTGAGGCATTGTAAATTATGAGGTGGAATAAATTCTTAAGTGTGTCAGGCTATGAGTAATAAATGTTCATATCTGTCTGTTGGTGTACCCTGTTGTGTTTGTCTGGGAAGAAGGAACAAGGCTATTGAATTCTTCTCCACGGCCAGAACTGTCCACTCAGCATTTTCTGATACCTGAGACTTCAGCCAGAGAGAGTAACATATTCTCTTGGTTTGAAATAGTCTCTCTTTGGAAACCAACCAAGACAATCTCCTGCACTTGGTGCAAGAACTCGTTTTGGATGTCATTCTTTTTTTTTTTGACATTTTTTATTTTTATTTTGGAAAAGCATTCATTTCACATTCATCTTTTTACATAGTATCAGTATTACTGCAAGTAGATTCACATAGCATTATGCACATTTAAAACAAAAAATGTTGCAGTACGTTTGATAACCATTTTACAGCCTAGCTCTTCCAGAGGTTTTCTTTTATAACATTAGCTTTGATTATTTACAGTTGAACATGGGAAGCTTTCACCTTAGATACTACGAAGGGTTGAAAGGAGAAAAAAAGAGAAAATGAATAAAGAGCGAGCTGTTAGATGTAATAAAATAATATAAATCACATTATATTCTCACTCATTTATTCTATCAAGTCAGCTAAAGTCTGACCTTATAGGTTTAATGTACTCAGTCCACTTGGTCCAAATCCGGAAAAATGTTCCTTTTTGGACTTGGGAAAATGACAACCTTTCCATAATATATATTTCATATATTATTTCTATCCATTCATCAATGGTGGGTGGTTCTGATTTTAGCCACTTCCTCGTGAGAGCCTTTTTGCTTGCTGCCAGAAGTATTTGTACCAGTTTTTTATCATTGATATTCCACCCTTCAAATGAGATGTCACCCATGTATACAGTATCACATCTAAAAGGAATGTCGACTCCAAATACATTATTATGTTTATGAATTCCCTGCCAATAAGGCACAATAACCTGGCAATTCCAGAAAATATGGAAGTGATTGGCGTCATTTATCCCACATAGTCTCCAACAACTACCACCACTTCCCTGATGTCGTTTTTGAAAGGGCGTAATAAAAAACCTTACAACGTTACAACAGAATTCTCGCCATGTAGTTGAACTAGTTGAATTCCATTGTGCTCGACATATTCTTCTCCAGCCCTCCTCTGAAATATTAAAATTTCCCTCCTTCTCCCATTTCTCTTTTATATACAGTGTATTCTCAGACTTGGACTGGAGAATGCCATTATACATTCTGGAGATAATCTTATTACATGTTGTGGATTTGGATATTGACAAGAATATTTTCATGATTCCTGTCTCTCCTGTTTCTAAAGCTACACCCAGGTTCTGGTTGAAATAATGCCGAACTTGGAGGTATCTATAGAAATCATTTCGTTCCAGACCATGTTTTTTCTGTAGGATTCAAAGCTCTGGAATGCACCCTTGTCAACAAATGTATAATAATTAGTAAGGCCTTTTGTGATCCATTTTTGAAATCTATCATCAGATCTATTTGGAACAAATTCCGTATCGTAGGCACACCACCATAACAGTTTAAATGAATCACCTAATCCACATAATTTTACTGTCTCCTGCCAGGTTTTCAATAATATATTAATCCATCTTTGTTTACCATCTTATTTTGTAATTCAGTATCTGCTATCGTCGCTGCTATAGGTATCCCTTCTATCATTGCACTTTCAATTTCTTTCCATCTTGCGGAGTATGCTGGTGTACACAAGCAAATTAATGGCCTTAACTGTGCTGCATAGTATTGGATGTCATTCTAAATATTAGTGCTCATTTTTCATTATATCCTCATGTTTGGAAGGCTAGAAATATACTGATGTAGAGAGCCGACACGCTGTCACATTTCAAATGTGGAACATGAATGACAGCTGTTTGTAAAATTCATTTTTCATTGAAATATTAACAATGCATTCTGAGTGCATTTGTTTGCCTTTTGCTTGATATATGAGGTTCATTCTACATTAATCTTATCTGTTTATTTGGCATGGACAAGGCATATCAATAACCACTCCCACTCGAGCCAGTCAGGGGCGGAAATTACGGGGGGGACAGGGGGGTCCGGACCCCCCCCTTCCTGGGACTAACAGAGAGTTGTCCCCCTCAATATATCATTGTAAACATAACTATATAATTTTAAATAATATAATAATATGCATTGAAAGCACTTGTGCTAATTATAGACGCAAAACAATGCGTTTTTAAGTTTCGAAAGATTGCGTCCCCCCCTCATACGCCTCACAGTGGTTTGGTCCACTGCCTACCTGCCTCCCCGAACCCCCACACACACACATGAACCCCCCCCCCACACACACACACACACATTAGCCCTCGGTATGAGTGTCTGTGGAGGATCTCTGGAAGTGTGTCAGTGGTGGCTGACCTCCAGTAAGAAGCTACTTTGCAAAGGTTAACTTAAAACAAAGGATGTGTCAGACATTTTTCTTTACTTCTACCACTCAGTAGAATAAAACACATTCACAATTGTAACCTAGACTACATTTTGTTCCATTACCTCACGGTTGAATCTTGTGCGTCAAAGTGTTGGTACGGAGCAGCCGCGTCTCCTAATGCATGTATGTGTACGGAGGCAGGAGGTCTATCCACAATTAAAATCATCATAACTCACTGAATTTTCGACCGATTTTCAAGCGGTTTGGTTTGTTACAAATGCCAGACATGTATTTATGATACAGGATACTTGGTTAAATTAAAATGCGGGTTTTCATACCAAAATACTTTATCTTTTGTAGATGGTAACAGTAATATTTCTATAATATAATATTTAAGATTAACTTACCCTATGTAATTAGGTTCTAAGTATATTATTTTTTTCTTACTGCATGTAAAATGGCTGCCACTATGTTATTTTGTTCATAATTTTGGAAATAAATGAAGACTTAATTAATAAAAAAGACATAATTACAACAAACATTATGTTAAAATATAAGTAAGTTTCTGGCAGGCTTCATAGCGTTCTGGACTTTTACACACTGACAGCAAAACATTAGAGATCTGCTTTTTCGGGAAAACTAAATCTAATTAGGCATATATTAGCTTTAGTTCAGTTAATGGGTGTTGCATCTCACCTACTACTGTAAATAACCTGCATGCTGTGTGTGTGTGTGTGGGGTGTGTGTGTGTGCGTGTGTGTCTATTTGTCAGCCAGTCAGTTAAAATGGCAGAGAAAAGAAAAACAGACATCCGATCATTTTTCAGTGCACCGAAACGCCAAGTAGAAAGACCCCAGTAATATCAAAGGCAATTTGATAAAATCTTCATAAGAAAGGAATGAAGTGCTTATGGAAATGTTTTATAATGGACCTCTATATACATTTAATACAACAGTACTTTTAGAGGCACCTTTGGTGTCCCCTTCAGGAATTGCTCTTGAGAAATTTTTCTGTTTATTGTCCCCCCCAACAGTGAAATGAAATATCCGCCCTTGGAGCCAGTGTAAGCAAAAAAATATTTAATACGCATTTGCAGTCACCAACAATTACGTTTCCATCAGTTGGATAAAACAATTCAATAGAATATAACTTAAATGTTATTACAGTATTTCCTCTAATAGTGGCCGGTAGTCAATTAAAAGGTCTCCGATAATGGCCGGGGCCGTGGTCGACATGAACAAATAAAGGCCGGCCTCAAATACAGGCCGGGGAAAAAAACAAAGGAAACAAGACTAGGTCAAAACCTAGTATATGGCTGGACCGTGTCCGTCTCCTCTCTCTGCCGCTGTCCTCTCCGCCGCGCCCACGGCCCATACCTATCGGGGACACACGGTGACGCATCGGCGTCGGGACCCCGCCGAAATCTCGGCCGGATCACCGGGAACAAATCGGCGCCCAGCTATCGGCACTGGCCGGAACCGTGCCCCCGGGAAACTCGAAGCGTCGGCAGTAAGCCCTCGGCGCACCGAAACCTCCATGCCGCCGACAGAACAGAGGGCTGTCAGGTGGACTGAGCTCGCGCATCAAAATAAACGGCGATATGATATAATTGTATAGATTCTACTTTAGCTTCAGTTAGCTTCAGTTAGCTTCAGCTTACATGCAAACAACGGTGGATACCGGTAAACTCCTGGCGCCTGTTATACATGTAACTGTAGTTTGTAGTAACGTACAAGTGCCACAAGATGGCAGTATGCCACAAGATGGCTCGGCCGGCGGAAGTCTCTGGAGCATGCCGTCGTCGATTACCGTAATTATCGTAATGCATTGCAGTAACAAAAAAACGGCTACCTAACGTACCCCAACAGAAGCAGATCAGAAAATCAAACTTCATACTAAAATATGAGCAAATATACTTATCAAACAGAGGGAATTAGAAATAAAGGCCTGTCTCTAATATAAGCCTGCTTCCAATAAAGGCCTGGTACCCTCTGCAGTTGAGGTAAATAAAGGCCCGGGCCAATATTAGAGGAAATACGGTATATAACAAGTTTTTGTTAATTATGAAATTGGCTCAAATTGAACTAAAAGAAAAGGAATTAATGATTTTTTGTGCAAATAATTTAGCACAAAATAATAATTTAGTATAAGTTTGTGCTAATAATGCCGTTGCATTTCAGATTCGTTCATTTCATTAGTATCTAAATGACAAATTTCCATCAAACCGAAAGAATGAAACTATATGTTATCTGGTGACATGCTGCAGATCCAGCAACAGTCAGACTCTTTAAAGGAATAGTTAAGTAGATAATGACTGAATTGTAATTTTTGGGTGAACTATTCCTTTAAGCATTTTTGGTTAATTTTATTTGTTTTAGTTGAGTTTTTTAGTTAGTGGCGGTTCTATTTAATTCAGTTCTATAGAGTTGAAACGTTCGGTTCCAGAAGAGTTTTTGGCCAGCCGCCAGACTCATAGGGATTTTAACTTTAGTGATAGCTGCCATATTACACAACAGAGAATCCCTTCAGTCTCCGAGATCAGAAAACGATAGTAAAGGCTGCTGTAATGATCCTCGGTTATAAATGTTTCAACCTCATTAGTGTCAAATCGTGTTTTGCTTCCGTGTTTAAAACGGCACCAAACACTACAGTATCCATGATCCTTAGAGGGAGTTACTATGGTGACAGCACGACAAACTCGCAACGCTGATTTGGTAGGTGTGTCAAGCACATAGCGGTAGAATTGTAGAATTAGTATTCATGTTTTTACAGAATGTAAATCTTATAGCGTCATGTTGCTATAGAGATGACAGCTGTGTAGTGCATGAGCACCAGCGAGCTAACCGGCAGTTCTCTGATACCTGTTGTGATAAGTCGTTAATTAAACTTACCTGATGAGACGGAAAGCGGTAGAAAGAAGTGCAGTTGTGCACTCCTGACCAATAGTTGCAGCCAGGTACAAAACGCTGGACCATGTTCTTCTTGTCTTATTGTGGTAACCCTTTACAGTCCATGGGTGTAACGTTAGGTCTATCTTGTATGACTAGCTCTAGATATAGTTAGTCTCTCCCACATAACAAGATGACGAAGCGAGCTCTGTAATTGGGGGACTTTGGTGGCGTAATTCTCTCTGGGATGAGTAGTTTCTTTACTCCCTAATGCACATATGTACACAGCCTTGTACCTTAGCCTTTTTCTCCAACTACGCTAGTTTTTTCAACGCTGCTGCTATTCGTTTGAACTAATGGCTCATTCCGTAGCGGTTCAGGTCATTCAACTGTTGCAACACTCGTAATGGCGTGTCACCTGACTATTTGTATGCAAAAATGAATCGTTTTTTTGCTTCTAGAACCGAGAAATAGCCACGCCCATGTCTTCACGTCTCAACTCTATTTATTTAGTTCTATTTAAACAGGGTGTTGCTGCAAAAGATCACACATGCTCAGCTAATGTTCCTTGGATAAATAAAGGTTTAAAAAGTAAATCAGCTTAATGCCAAGCCAAGTTAAAGGTTCAAAATAGACTCATGGCTACATGTATGAACTGCAAAATAAAGTCACCAACCAAAACAACAGGCTGAATCCTTCCCAGCATTCCTGCATCTTTCTCACCAACACATGGGAAGGCTGAGGAGCAGGGTTTAATGGTATTTCAGTGGCTAAACTCTTGCACTCACACATTGTTGACATGAGGAAGGAAAAACTTGAATTAGCTCTCTGAGACTTTCCATTTGATGTGTGTTCTGAGTGACTTGGTTGTGAAATGGTTAGTAGGGTTCAACCGATATGGCTTTTTGAAGGCCGATACTGAAGTCAAACTAGTAGGCAGAAGGCGTGGCTTTTGGATCCTTACAGAAAAACCACATGAATTTCACGTGGTAACATGTTTTTCCACATGTGTACACATTTGGAAAAAACATGTTATCACATGTAATCATGTTATTGCATGTTATGCGAAGCACCTGAAAGTGTTCCAAAACCACATATTTCACATGTGCGAGCACATATGTTCCACATATTGCCCATGTGAATGTCATGTGTTTCACATGGGATCTTTCCACATGTGGAGCACCTGGAAATGTTCCAAAACTACATGTGGAGCACCTGAAAATGTTCCAAAACCACACATTTCCCATGTGCAAAGCATGTGTTCCACATACTGTGATGTCATGTGTTTCACATGAGATTTTCCACATGTGAAATTCATGTGGTTTTTCTGTAAGATGCTAACACTAAACTTAAAGTAGTAATCCACACAATTTTGTTTTTGTTTATTTTTCTGTTGATGCAGTTTGAGTTTCTCTTCTTTCTTTGTATGTTCAGCCATGGTGGCTATCACTGCTCATGCTAACTACCCAGTTCTTCTTCTATTTATTACAAATATACCAGAAACGTAAAACGCATCACTTCCTGTGCGGCAGAAGATTTTTCCCAGGAAAGACCGACACGAGACACGGGGTGTTTAGAATAGCAAATGTAAAAGCTTTCATGAACTGGATATAGGATGAATCATTGTGTTACATAAATCAGATAGAGAGGAGCAAACACATTATTTAGATGAAAATGTTGCAAATTATTAGCCTACTTTAATGACATGAAACCAGGCTGTTATGTTAGTGCTCATATAATATTATTGCTTTTGTATGGTGGCCCTGAAGGTAAAAACACAACAAGATCTCACTAAACAAAATGAACAAATCAAAAACCATAGCATTTCACAAAACAAATCAGTGTTTTGCCCTTCAAGGCCACTGTACTTTTCAGAGTTTCCAGTGTGATAGTGGGCCCAATGCCTAGCCGGCCAGTCAGACCTGTGAATGATTCCCAGGAAGAATTCATTACTCCAGATGGATCTGGGTCACACACTCTAATCCCAGATTGCTACCTGTCTGACAGTGGCTACAATAGAGAGAGAGAGAGAGAGAGTCATGGGAAAAAAAACTCTCTCTCTCTTCCCTCTCTCTCTCACGCATACAAACACACACATGGGAAACTCCCCCCCCCCCCCCCCCCCCCCCCCCCCCCCGCTGCTCTCTCGCCCAAATCCCTCATGGAATCCCAGACCTGTGTGTGAACCAGACTAGGGTTTGACTGATATGGGATATGGATATGTCTTTAAATTTGACAATTTTCATGCCAAAAAAAAACCAAATATTCAGAATTGTATTCTCGTCAGGATGGAAAAGCCTCTTATAACCTCTCTAATCATAATCATAAAACATTCATGTATACTTGTGTGGAATCTGATCAAAATGTCTCATTAGAATCAGTTCAGGTTAAAGGCTTCCCACTGACAACCTGTTTAGTTGATGAATTCTACAATAGATATGTAATCAATCAAACTGCATCATATCCATCATATCAGAGGTGGACAACAATCGCTGGACAATATTCCATTTTCAAAGGACAATATTTACCCCATATATAACCCTAACCCAGACCTGCTCATGTGAATACATTATTATGTACATTTTGCACATCATGTATATAAGTTGTACATTCACATATTTGTTTTCTTCATATTCCCATATTCCTCTCATTTGTATATATTGCATATATGTGTATAATTTTTCACTTACTTGATACTGCATATATCTCATATTTTTGGTCTATTTTAAAATAAATGTTTCTTTGTCTCAATAGGTTCTAGTGCTGCTATTTTGCATACTCTTGCAAATTGCAGTATTCTTATCCATATTCTATTTTTCTTTGCTGTATCCTTCTACTATTTGCTGCTGCAACAATCCAGGTTACCCACGGGGATTATTAAAATCAGCACTATGCTGGCCAGAAAGTTTACACAAAGTGTTTGAATGCTCAATTGGGCATACTTTTCTGTGATTGACAAGATAACATTATTCCACATTATCTGAATTATTATGTGGTAAACCCCACCCATCTGGTACTCCATGCAGATTAAAACAAACAATAAAAATGACCTGTATTTGACCTGTGTCTGAAAGAAAGTATAGTTCTCAGCCTTAGGCAACAGCAAGTAGTAGCAGAAAGTATGTACTCAGCAATATTGGGCATGTCTGACTACCAGCATGGAAGAGTTTGTTTACAGTCTATATCAGTTTATCATGTTCAACAGTGTCTTCCTTGCAAGGGGAAAATCTGAAGAGAGACCTGAGGTGAAAGTGAAGGTCAAAGGTTAGCGTTTAGACAGGTGGAGGGAAAGGAAAGCAGCAGAGGAAGCCACACTGCTTAGACATCACTCTTATTTCCTTCCTAACACAAACTGAGAAAGCTCAGTTTGGAACAGAATAACCAAAAGTACAAAAGTACACTGAAAGGAGTAACATCAGCAAAAACACTAACTTAATAACTAACTAACTCCTAACCTATAAGACTGAGACAATACCTTTGTATGTAGGCCACAACAGTAGATATTGTCTGTACCATATGATATTATGTGATTTGCATGGAAATTTTATTTAGTTAATATAAAGTTTTTTTTAATTAGTCTTTCTTTGTATGTTGTATGTTCCTCTATGTCGCTTTATAAAAAAAATAATTACACATTAAATGATTGTGTGCTCCTACTGTAGGTCTTTGTTGCATGGTGTGATTAGAGGACAATAAGAAATAAATAATGCAGTTTGACTCATTACATATTTATTGTAGAATTGATTCATATTGGTTGTCTATGGGAAGCCCTTAACCTGATTTGATTCTAGTGAGACTTTTTGATCAGATTCCACTTAAGTATACATGTGCAGTTATTATTATTATTATTATTAGTAGTAGTAGTAGTAGTATTTTTATCCTGGGTTTCAGTGTCCCATGATGGTCTAAATGCTGTTTCAGAGGCTTTTCCACCCTGACAAGAATACATTTCTGGGGGAAACACTGAATATTTGTAATTGTTTGAACATTTTTGGCATGAAAACGGTAAAATTTAAGGTTACTGAACTGCAGCTTCAACTCAAAAATATCAGTATCAGCCTTCAAAAACCCATATTGGTCAAACCCTAGTCTCTGCTAACCACACACCAGCTGCCTGCAGCCTCTGCCTACAGTCTAATAACCACAGCAGAATGACTCCATCCTTTTCCTTTTAGCAGCTGGTATCTGTGGCTAGCTCGCTTTTAGCCGTCAGCCTCTCATATTTAGGTGTTAGCCTCTGCCAGCCACAGTGACGTGTATGGGTATTTTAGCAGTTAGCCGTCATTAGCGGTTTCAGTATTTTCAGCAGCTTAACCAGAGATGAGCTCATCTGTTGTTGCTGCTGCCTGGCTGGCAGCTCGCGTGCACGGATGCTTGGCTGCGCGTTAGCTAACACACAGAGAAATGTCTCTGTTTGCCTCTGTGTATCCCATGTAGCCTATGTGTTGTGTGCAAGAGCGGCTTTTAGAGTAGCTTTTTGGTGTACTTGTAGGCTACTTTTTGGATATTGGACTATTTTTTTGTTTTTTTGAAGTACATACTTAAGTATGTTTTGACTGAAGTATAACACTTATTACACAGAGAACAGATTTGTTGGCATTGGATCAGAACCAATTGTGTCAATTGTGTCGTACAAACATGTGGAGGAAACATTAACTAACTGTAACATAATGCTCAAATTTTTCCATGATAGTTCCTTAGTTAACATCCACCCAGCTACAGTAGCCTATTATTGGTGTTGCGTTTGCCTGGATTGTTTAGCTAGTTCACTAGCTGTAGCCTACCCCCAGGCTACAATAAGGAATGATAACAATGTTAAGCCATTTCAGGAAAACTGAAGATTTTTTTTCTATAATGGTGAAGAAAATAAGCGAAAACTCAAAATGTTAATGTATCTCTAGTTAGTATCGTTGGTTTGTGTTCGCCTTGTCATCTAGCTAGTTAGCTAGTTTGCTAGTCTTGCTAGCTAGTCGGATAGCTAGTAGCGAAAAAATATCAATATCAGGGTAATTATTGAATAATGGGAATTGCCATTTTCAGGTTTTTTAATCACAGATTGAATAATGATATGAATTTCAGATTCTTTTTTCAAAGCTCAACATAGGCTAGTCTATAACATAGACTATGTTGCATATTTTACATTTTAAATGAACCACTTTTTACTTTTACTTGAGTAGATTTTTGCAGCAGTAATTTTATTTATACTTAAGCAAAAATGACAGCAAAAAATGTATTTCTACTTGAGTAGGACATTTTGGTAGGCTACTCTTTCCATCCCTGGTTGTGTGTGTGTGTGTGTGTGTGTGTGCGTGTGTGTGTGTGTGTGTCTTGCTTTAGTAGCCTACATAGCGCAAATAGTTTTTTTTTCACTTGTGACAGCAGCGAGTCACTCCCAAAACATTCATTGTGACTGTCACTGTGTGTGTGTGTGTGTGTGTGACCAGACCATCCATTGTTTTGTGTTTGCTGACATGGTGCAGCATCCACGGGGTTGTTACTGTTGCTTTCCCAGCAGCACAATGAACAGACAGTCCAGAGATGCTGAGCACAACACTCCATGGCTTTATTTAGCTGAATGACAAACACACCCATACACAACACAGCAGAGACAGAGATAGAGAGAGAACCACGTGTGTGTGTGTGTGTGTGTGTGTGTGTGTGTGTGTGTAGGCGTCTCAAAAGGAGTGAAAGGACAAGAGTTCAGAAGTTTGAGGAACAAATGATTTTTTTTTTGTTTTCACTCATAGCAATAATGATGAGAAAATAATTGTTGGGCAAAAGTTAGATGAGTTTTTAATTAGGATCACGTACAGAGACCAAGAATAGCTTGTGTTTAACTGGCTGGAGATTAATTTCTGGTGGTGTGGCTGCATCTTAAATTGTCCAGTTGCCAACATTCAGCAATGTGTTTTGAACTCTGCGTGGGAGGTCATTAAAATGTCTAATGTGGAAAACAAGACTGAGAAGCGCATGAATTGGAAAAGCTCCATTGTCTTATATCTTATATCTTATCTTATATTGTGCCTTTGGTGAGGGATAAGATTAGATGAAACTTTAATGCTCTTTGTGGGGAAATTGGGTTGTTGTAGCAGCAAATAGTAATAGGATACAGCAAAGAAAAATAGAATATAAATGAGAATACAGCAAATGAGGGTATTAAACATAACAGAACCAACAATTTCAACACAAGAACATGTTGAGTAGAAATAAGAAGGTATATGACAATATGAGTAAAACAGTATGTGAACTTACAGCTTATATACATGTGCAAAATGTGCATCATATTAACTTTAGCAGGTCTACAGAAAGCCATACATATGTACAGAGAGTGTCTAGCTATATAAAAACTATTCACCTTATCAAATATATTCCATTTACATATTTACGTAACGTCCAGAATGCGCAGATTTGGATATGTGCATTATCAGCTGTTCACATCAACAAAACTCCAGATGGAGGAACCAAACGTACAGAAAAAGTGACAATGTGCAAGAGGCATGTGCATATTTGGGCATATTTATAGATAGAGGCCGCATATGTATCGACTCATATCCAGAGAATGTATGGGGGAAAAAATACAGAAATATGTCCATATCAGAAACTACACAAACACAGGTAAAGAAGTGGATGTACACAAACACAGAGCACTGTCTACACAAAGACAGGGCTTAGGTGGCGGTTGGTGGGACGACTGCCCGCGTATAAAGGATGCTAATGCTATTGCTAATATTGGAGTTACAAAAACCAACATAGTCAACATAGACAGCAAACATGGCAGTGAATCCACCAATGTCGGCAGTCGAAGGTAATGAAAATCCAAATTATCAGTTATATTCACACTAATACAATCGAGCAGTATCTGCTGCAGTTTGTTTCTGGTTGCTTTTAAATTCATGAATAAAACGAGTTCAACACATGAACGCTTCCAAGTCGTAGCTACGAGATGTCATCCTGTTACCCTGCTTCTTCTTCTTTCTTTTTTTCTTCTTCTTTAGATATAATGTGAACGCAGCACAAGACACTGAGAAGAGAGAGAGAAACGAGAAGATAGGGAGAGACTTTTAACATTTAAAACTTCACTTGAGCATAGAGCAAAAACGAACACCAACACTTCACAAAGGAAAACTGAACACATCGTGCATACGGTGTCATTCACTCAGCGCACATTTTCAAACAACCTGATATCATTGCTTCTTTGATAGGACATAAAGTCAACAGGAACTGTAGTTGTTATCGAGGTTTTGAACAAAGTCAAGTTCAAGAACGTATCCTCCTTGCTTAGCCCTGTGTGTGGTGGAGATAGCCAGCTTTGCTCGGCCAAAAGGAGAGATAGAAAGAGAGAGAGATGACGACAAAGGAAAGCTCCTTCAGAAAAACTTGCATGAATTATTCAACTCTGCCTTTGTCTCCTCTCCATTCGTCTCTCAATCCGTTCCTTTTCTGCTCTCTTCCCCAAGCTGGTACAGACTCTGACAGCTTTATTGTAGCTGCTGGGAGCTCCTTCGTGAGTGTGTGAGTGTGTGTGTGTGTGTGTTTGCCTATTCTTGTGAACTCGTGTTCGTGTGAAGCTCAGGGCATTTGTGTAGTGTGTATGTGTGTGTGAGTGTGTGTGTAAGAACTGTAAGAGTGCATTGCCTTGTGTCCACCCCACCACCCCCACTACTTTAAATAGCCTGGTAATTAGACAGGCAAATTACAACCCTCTCTGCCCGCCTTGCCTGCCTGCAGCTGAGGACTGTGGGAAACATAGGCAGCTTAAGTGTTTCCTTTATTGCATGAATGGCAGAGGACCAGGAGTGTTGCTGGATTTGTAAAGGCAGAAGGAAAAAGAATACATGGTTAGAGTGCTTATCAGAGGGGTTGCTGGATTTAAGGTTCGTCATGATTTTGCTTGGAAGTAGCTGAGAATTGCAGATTGAGATGCATGCTGTTCAAGTGCTTTTTTACTGTAATGATGCTGGACTAGCCAGAGAAACACCGTGGAAGACTGTTGGGGGTGGACTCCAGGGGAGGAGAAAGGAAGATTGCTGGGAAATAGAAAAGAATAGAACATAATGGAATAGGAATAGAGCAGGAATTGACAAAAGCAAGAAGAGGAAAGTAAAATAATAATAATAATTAAAGTGCCTTTCGAGGAACCCAAGGGCACTGTACATACAAAAACAAACCTGAGTGAAATACAAATACGTAGTACGCACTGATGTATGGAAGTCCAGCTGTAACATTATTCAATTTAAATCATTAAATAGAATTGCAGTTTCATTTCCCATATATGTGCCCAAAATTCAAAATATGTATGACAAAATTAAAATTAAATAATCCAAAAAATGTACCTTCCATTACATCTCTGTTTGTGATGTAAATTTAGATTCAAGCCATAGAATAGATGTGTGCATTATTACTTTTACAACAGGCCCAGTGACTCCACAGGAAAATATGTGACGGGCAGAAACTTCCAAGTAATTCTGTTGACCTATCCTGTATTTTGATTCTGCATGGCTTAAGTTTTTTGAACTTGAACAAATAAAGTGATGATAATGTGGTTGAAAGGATGACAGGAAGGTTGCACAACAAAGAAGTTTAGCTCAAAATGATAATGTACTCAGCAATGAGCCAGTCAGCTGATTCTAGACAAACTGGTTTCACTCACTCACACTCACACACACACACACACACACACACACACACACATACACACACGCAGATCAGCTGATTCCAGGCAGACAGGTGTAGCAGCATTCACACTGTGACCTATTTCTTGTTTGAATATTTGAAACTAGTCTAGCTGGCATGACAAACCTCTCTCTCTCTTTTTCTCTCCCCAGTAACACACAAATACAGTACAAAACATGGGCCTCTTGAAGCTATTCAATTTGAATAGCCTGCCATGATGTCAGCTATATCAACTTTTACATACTTAGGTCCTTCTGCTGTCAACAGACTATAGAATGGTAAGAGTTAATAGCGTTTTAATGCGAACAGGCATACAGAAAGACTGGTAGCATTGGCAGTGAGTTAAGTGTACCCCGCAAGTGTGAATGTATCAGTACAATCAAGCCTTTTTCTGTGTGTGTGTGAGGAGCCATAGAGCAGCCTCCATGACTCTGCTTTAATAGGATTCCTTCTATAAGGGCCTTTGTCTGCTTCTATCACAGTCTGCTGGTGACAAAGGCTGACTTAATGGAGTGGTGCTGAGCGGTGGAGGCTGATACATAGACACACACACACACACACACACACACACAAACATATTATAGGTACTCATGGAGTGATTGAGCATGAGCATGAGAAACTGCATTCCTTCAACTGAGACAGTATTTAAAACTACAAAGCAATCCAGGTTCTCTCTCTCCCTCTCTCTCTTTTGTGTGTGTGTGTGTGTGTGTGTGTGTGTGTGTGTGCACGCAGTGGACCCATTCCTAAGCCAATGGACAATCAGGGATGCCAGGCAGGATGCCCAACACAGACAGTTTGGGACAGCAGTACCCTGTAGTGCCCTCCAGTACTCTGTGATAACCTGCAGTACCCTGTAATACCCTGCAGTACCCTGTAATACCCTGCAGTACCCTGTAATACCCTGCAGTACCCTGTAATACCCTGCAGTACCCTGAGGTACCCTGCAGTAACCTGTAATACCCTGGGGTACCTTGTAATACCCTGGGGTGCCCTGCAGTACCCTGTAATACCCTGCAGTACCCTGTAATACCCTGCAGTGCCTTGTTGTACCCTGCAGTACTCTGCAGTACCCTGAACTACTATGTAATACACTATAGCAACCTGTGGCACCCTGTAGTACTCTGTAGTGCTTTGCGGTACCTTGCAGTACCCTATAGCACCCTGTAGTACTTGTAGGTACCCAGCAGTACCCTCTTTATGTAATTCTTGCAATTCCCCCATGATGCAATTCACGATTGATATGATGCTGTCCTTATGGAGAGCCTACCAAATGTGTACTCTGTAATGGATGTGATTTACAATGCAGTGAAATACAATACTTCTGTCCAAGGGGCGTCCTGGTGGCTCAATGTAATAAAAGGTAAAAAAAAAATTAAAAAATGCCCCCAAAAGATTCTTAAAAAAATTAACTAAACTCATCTAAACTCAGTTTAACCTAATTTTTATTTGAAAGAGTCTTTTACCACCTGAATGATGTTGCCCCCCTCCCCCTTATATGTTAATGAGTTTGTATTCTGGGTGGTCTGTGGTGGTCATTGTTTCAACAGAGAAATGTCACTCGTTTCACAAGGATTGTTTTTCAAGATATATATTTTTTAAAAACATCTTTCTGTTTTTTTGTTTTGTTTTTTGTTTTTTTATGTTTTGTGATTATTATTTTATGGTTTTATTCAGTAAACCCATGCCATAAAGCTACACCTGTATATTTGCAGAATAGAGTTTACCCACCTTTTTAAGCTGATATGAATCTTTCTGATAGAAATTCATAGGGTATGTCATTGTAATTATTATTTTAGTGATGTGAAGATAGAATCTTTTACAGGAAAAAGCATAAATTAATGCTTTTGTTTCTTTTGGTGGTTGTTTGCCTTGTGATGATCATGGAATGGAAGTCATAGTTTAGTCTCCTTTTGATTTAACACTACACCACTGGTTTTATTATCATGAAACTTTTTTCATGAAAATTTTTGAAAACCAACAAAACTTCTGCTGGTGCAGCAAGATGATCGTGTCACAGAATGGGAATGGTTAGCTTAGTCAATTCAATTCCTGGAAGTCTACATGATCAAGTAGCAGCTCCTCTCAAAAGTAGGGAAATAGATCTGCTCCCGCCTCAAATAAATATGGCTCTGAAACTTACTGGTCTTCCTCAAAGTCCGACATGATTAGCCTATGGTCATTTTCGATAATAGCAAAGACTGATGGCTAAGGGGTTCAATAGCTCCTGAAAGTTTTGAGTTTACAAAACTGCACTCTGGCAAGAAGAGAGCAGAGGCAGAACCTAATGGTACATTCAAGACAACTGGGAACTGGGAAACTTCCCACTTGGAATTTCCTACATCCCACCTCAGAGCGTTCAAGGTTGAGGTGGGAACCATGGAAGTATTATATCGGTGGGAACCTAAACTCAGAGAACAGTCCCAAGTTTCTGTCTCGGAATTACGAGTTGGAGAGCGGTTCAAATGGATTTTTCCTATCCGGAAGTAGGACGTTTCCACGTTTCCAGTTGTCTTGAATGCATGATCAAGGTACTTTACCCCAACCCTAGTGCCACTGTCTTAACGGGGGTCTGTGCTTTGCCCGCTTTCTTCTTCTTTGTGAGGCCTGTTTGAAGAAGTTATTTGTACAAGAAATTGAATTGGTTATTGACAGCTCATGACTTCGGAAAGTTCAGCTGTGGCCAACTTTCTTGGCTGATTTTCCCTGGTTGCTCAGCTGCATAGGAAATTAATGGACTTCCATTGAGTTGTTGATCGTATTGTTAGACCCCCAACTTCCATTGGCCTTTCTAGTGTTAACAAGGTGAGGGAGGTTTCAAAACAACAAGATTTACTTAGAAGTCCTATTTGACCCAGGTCCGGTGGGAAACCTTCATTCCAGTTACACAACATGCAGGCCGAGAGCCAGAGACCCAGGGAGGGGCTGTAGTTTCCTTCTGGTTTATACCGTTGAATGATTGCCGCAGAGTTCAGATGAGGCCTTTCCACAGTTCTGCTGGGCAGGGAATTAACTTCCAGACACTGTACTGGAGAAACAACAACAGTAAACCAGGTTCTACATAAGAACTGGCTGAGAAGGCTGACTGTCTTTCCATCTGTCTGGCAGAGAGAGTGGTGTGTGTGTGTGTGTGTGTGTGTGTGTGTGTGTGTGTGTGTGTGTGTGTGTGTGTGTGTTTGTCTATGTTTTGATACTTCTGAGGACCAAATATCCTCACAAGGATAGAAAGATGAGTAAAATCATCCAAAGAGGATGAGGACACTCACTTACTATTATTTTTATGTTAAGGTAAGAGTGAAGGTAAGGGTTCCAGATTTCCAGATTCACTGTTCCAGATTTGATAAAATTCATTGAGGTTCTCAAGCAATAATGTTACCTACACAATGTGACTCGAGTCACATTTTTAATTGCTTGAGACTTGACTTGATACATGAAGAGAACACTTGAGACTTGACTTGAGTTCTGGTGACTTGGGAGTTGACTTTGACTTGTACTTTGATGACTTGAAAAGGTTTCTGAAGTCTTTGTTCCACTAGACGACTGAATTTAAATTCTGTTTTCTGAATTTGTATGGAATGATTGAATTTATTGAAGTTGAAACTGATTATAGAAATCAAACTCATGATGCTCTTACCAAGTTTTTATCCTATTAAAACCATATTGCATTGAAAAGTCCTAGATATTTAGTTTTCTTTAAGATATTAAATTGATACTGGACTCTTGATTTGTTCTGACTTGACTTGCTGTTCTACATTTAGACTTGGGACTTGACTTGAGACTTGTGCCTCAAGACTTGAGACTGACTTGGGATTCGAGAAAAGTTGACTTGGTCACACCTCTGCGCCATAGTATTTGATTGTTTCCATGGCACAGTATTTAATATGGGAGTAAGCCAGGCATCTTAACCAGGTTTTTATAATCAGAGTATGAGCTTACCTAGTTATTCTAACCCAGTTATGACATTTACATGCATTAACCCAGAACAGTTAAGATGGGAATTCTCCCTGCTTGTAACAATAGCCAGTGATGACTTTTCCAGATGCTTCTCCATGCCCATCCTGCCCAACATGACTCCTCCAACCATCTGTGAAACTCAACTCGTCTCAATGGGTTTTTCACCACCTCTCTTCCTGACACCCCTCTCTTTTCTCTCTCTTCTCTCCACTCCACCTCTTCTTCTTATCTTCTAGCATGTTCCTTTCCCGCGTTCTGCTTCATATCAGTGTAGGTAGCACACAGAAACTTAATGAGTCTCAGTGGACTGCAGACGGTTTGTGCAGTGCAGTGAGACAAAACAAAGATGTTCCACTTCCACTCTGTTGCTGTTTAATGGCTTGTTCTATAGTATTTAATACAATGGATCTGTCTGTAACACTGTGCCCTTAATAGAATAGAATAGAATAGAATAGAATAGAATTAGATTAGATTAGATTAGATTAGATTAGATTAGATTAGATTAGATTAGATTAGATATGGTTAGGTTAGGTTACATTAGAGTTGATTAGATTAGGTTAGGTTAGGTTAGATTAGATCAGATTTGATTAGATGAAACTTTAATTGACTATAATGTTATTCTTAGATTAGATTAGATTAGATTAAATTAGATTAGATTAGATCAGATTTGTTTAGATGAATCTTTAATTAACTGTCATTTTATTTTGTCTCCATTTTTGTTGCTGAACGCTCATTGCTATGGTGTTTCTGCACTGCTATTCCCAGAGATCAACTGTCAATCAAACAGTGTGTCCAGTACTGTGAAAATGTCACAGATTATTACTTTAATTAAATATACTTGATAAGGCAAATCAATTTTTACACCTACACACTTGATGCATGGCCGTCTATAGACCTGCTAATGTGAATACATTATGGTAGTGATGCACATTTTGTACATTGTATATATGCTGCAAATTAATTTTCTTCTCTCTCTAATTTGTATGTATTGCATAGATCTTGATATTTGTGTAAAATTTCCCTTATTTGATACCACATATGTTTTATTTTTTGTACATTTTCTTATCATACATATTTTCATTGATTTTTCTTTTTAAAACAGTCGTTCCTAAACTTTTTCTGTCAGGCCCCCCTTTTATGATATAGGAACATTTTGAGCCCCGCCCCCCCCCCCCCGCGACGACCCCATCCCACCGACCCCAAATGTGCCACAGCCTACCGTCTTAGTTGTGAATTAATTGCACTATAATATATAACCTCTCAGTTGTTCAGTTTGTTTTACTGAAAAGAATAAATAAAATCAACTTCCAAAAAGATGATAGTATAGATTGCTTTCAGTCAGTGCTTTTGCTACATATTTCTTGTAAACATTCTTGAATATATTTTCACATTTAAAGTAAAATTAACTTCAAATTTTTAAATTGAACTTAGGAACAGTGCAACAACTTAGATTTCCCCACTTTTAACAGCAGGTTTTCTCAAACTGAATTAATGTGCAAGAAAAAAACAAATCCTACATATCAAACAATGACTGATGTGGGCTTACTGTCTCATCATACTTCCTTACTTTACCTTTTTATCCGTCGTTGTGGTCGCGTTGTCAGCTGCGTTCACATTGCGGAGAAATCCGCAATGAAATTCCGCCTGAAATCTGCAACTCGCGACCCGCAACGCTTTGTAAAAAGTGGCAGAAACGAAGCGGAGCAGTGATGCATTCCGCGCGGATCTTATCTGCTCAAGTTGAACTATTTTCAACTCTTTGCACGACCATCCGTGGCGGAAAAATCCGCAATCCGCCGCAGAGTCGGCGGTGAGCGCAGAATCCGCTCCCTTTCATAGGAAATAATGGTGTTTTGAGCGGAAACCGCTCCGCAATGTGAACGCAATGGGGGGGGGGGGTATTATGTCGCGCTCCCTCTGTAGTTCCTCTGTCCCCCCCCGAGGGGGCGCGCCCCCCAGTTTGGGAACCTCTGCTTTAATTCATACATTTCTACTTATATGCTGTAGACACATTGTCAGTTGCATGATTTGTCATGACTCTATTGCTCTATTCTCTATTTCTATTCTGTTTTTCTTTGCTGTATCCTATTACTAGTTGCTGTCACAAAGACCCAATTAAAGGAGCATTAAATTAATTAATTTCATCTAATGTTATATTCACTACCCTGTCATTATTAGCTCTCTCTCTCTCTCTCTCTCTCTTTCACACACACACACACACACACACACACAGACACACACACACATGTCCTCTCTGTGTGTGATGGATGACCCATTGTCTATAGTCCTACCGAGGTGATAATCTGCCACCACAGGATTCCTTCCTTCCTGTAAGGCCACAATCTCCCTAATAAAATCTCCCTGTCTCTATGTGTGTGTGCCTGTCTGTGTGTCTGTCTGTGTGTGTCCGTATGACACAATGATCCATCTATGTAAACAGTATCTATGTAAAACCAGCTTTTAACACACAACTGTCAATGATCCTGAAATGTCAGGAACATATTGGTGATCAAATACACAACAAATAGTAGTAACAAAGCAATCTGAATAGTCATCTAGGCGTCCCACCACTCTTCCAGACATGGTGACCAAAGTGGCCTTGCTTCCTATAAACACATTAGTCATGATGTGGTTGAATTTGAGGGCCTTGGTGTATAATGAGTGAGTTCTGTAGTGACATAACATGTGCCAGTACCGAATGAATAAAGTTTTACTGAATTTCCCAAACAGTTATTCATGATGAATCTAGATTGTGTATGGGAGTACATGACATCATCATGACATCAGCTGACATCATCCCCCATGTTTAGAAACAAGCATTGACACTGCATTGTAAAGGTCAAAACAACAGCAGATGGGATGTGATGAGCTTGAGGTTGTGTGTCAGCTCTGTTCTTAATTGAGCAGTATCTAATTCATAAAAAGAGGTAAAAGTTGCATTTTTGGGAAAATGTGACTATAAAACTATAAATCTTTACATTTTAGCTGTCCATAATCTTCTTCATTTTCACTTTGTAATGAGATTTTTTAAATTGTTGTTTACATTCTAGCAAGCCAATGCCATTGCTAGAAAGATTTGTGTCTCAGAAATAAACAAAATTCTGAACAGTCAGACTTTGTTGTCATTGAACTTTTATTTATTACATCGTATCGTGGACCACATATCACGTATTGAATCATATTGTGAGATAGGCATATCGTCCCATCCCTAATAGTGATATATACAGCTATTGCTGTATAAGCAGTGCTTCTATGTATGTATGTATTATGTATGTATATGTATAAGTTATGTTTACTAACGTTGCTGTATTCTCTATACAAGATGAAGGCAACTGATCAACTAGGGAACCAGCGAGCTGAGATCACATTCAAATAAACAGACAATTAAATAGATATATGTCATGGCCACTGTGGGTCTTTCCATAATATGTCCTTGTTTGGTTTATTAGATGCTAGCAAAAAGAGAAAGTGTATTTTCTCTACTCTTTCCTATATGCTATGATCCTGTGTTTTCTGTAATCACATCTAATGAGAATCTATTTGGTGCGGTCCATGGTAGAGGAAGCTTGAGAACATTGCAGGGACTCTTTTTTTGAGAAATCAAAAGTCACAACACGATTTTATTTCATCCAAATATCTGCGATGGGAGGCGCCCGCTCGATAAGAATGACTAACAACACACACGTCCCTCCCCTCCTCCTCTGAGTGTGTAGTGGCTTGTATCAGTCTGACACAGCAGAAGCGAGAAACCACAACAGGAAACCATCTTCACCAGATAACCCTGCCGCTTCCTGTATCTGCGATGCTATCACCGCCTCAGTCACCGCACAGTAGTCGCACTGATTCTCGCAGGTTCTGCATTGACAAAGGATCC
Source organism: Centroberyx gerrardi (assembly GCF_048128805.1). Classification (NCBI taxonomy): domain Eukaryota; kingdom Metazoa; phylum Chordata; class Actinopteri; order Beryciformes; family Berycidae; genus Centroberyx; species Centroberyx gerrardi. Next base: position 4,204,315 of record NC_136014.1, read on the forward strand.
AAGCAATGTGCCAAATCTTACAAAGAGCAGAATCAGGGGTCAAGGCAGGATGTGGTAAGAGGTTTAGAGAGCATAGGCCACACTGTCACACATGATTTTGGGAGTGTGTATGAGTAAAGGGAGTCACTCCACTCCCCCGATCTCATGATGGCTATAAATAATGTTTGTAACCATAGTAAAATTGATGCCATTGGTGGTTAAGACCGTGTTTTCAATTCACTTGACAACACTGGTAACTGGAGGCAGCAATGTATCCATCAAGTTCTGACAAACCGCCACCAACAGCGTCTTTGTTTCGATCCTGCGTTGCTTTGCGTTTTGTGTGACACCCTCAGCGAACGGCTTTTCAGATATGACTTGAAACACCTGCTGGATTCTTTTTTGTTTTTTTGGATGTCCTCCTCTGCCTAAATACTTCAATAATTCAATCAATGTTTTGTCTCCCACTCCCACTTGTGTCTTACGTGACTTAACCAGTTGTCCAGTGCGGTTCTGGTTCACACTACTCAAGACAAACTGAATCCGCGCGCAAATTCAGCAGTAAATACCTGAATCTTTCTGGTAGTGAGTGCGGTTGCAAACTGAACTTTACAGGATTAAGAACTCTAATGAGGAGTGACAAGCTGTTGTGGTGTCTACAGTTTGGTCTGTTGCCCCGGCTGATGTGGCCATTGACAGTGCATGAGGTACAAAAGTTAGAGAGAATGATGAACTCAAGTTGGGAAATGGACGCAGGCCCTTCATGTCTTAGCAGTGTAGCCCTAGATGAATACAAAAGTACATAAGTTAGACTGGAGTTGACATGACAGTAAGAAGTGTAGCACCTTCTCTAGCAACCGGATGGAAATGGACCCCTAAAGAGGCAGTTCAGTACTCACAACAGTTCGATACAAAGACATTGTAGGGCGAGTACAACAGGGTGGTGCAAGCAAACCTGTATGGAACAAAGCAACACCATCAGCAAAGAGGAAGCTGGTAATAGAGCGAATACATCACCAGGAGGAAGCAGCAAAGTGTGCCGAAGCAGTTTGTCAAGCTAGGAAGGGACAATGGATGAAGTGGAAAGTATAGAGAGGAAGAAGTTGGAAAGAACTTTGGAATATGGAGGCATTTAAGATTAGATTGATTATTGGAGCAACCTGTGATGTGCTGCCATCACCAAACCCACCCAAACCCTCAACCAGTTGCTAGATGAAGACCCCACATGTCCTCTGTGTTCAGATTAACAGCGACACTTAGACATACAGTGTGATGTCGAGATGTAAAGATAGTCTTGCTCAAAGATGATACACCTGACAGCATAACCAAGTGTCGATGTCCTTGGTAGCAGAAATTGAGAGTAAATGAACAGAAATTCATTCAAGAAGAGAGAAGAAGATTTATTGTGTAGGCACACATTAGGAGGATTGAGAAAGTCAGCATCTGCCTAAGACCTGACCTATTGTTGCATGCTCTTTGTGCCTTTTGTGCTCTTTGAACTGAACAGCCGATGGAAGTTGGATGCCATGGATTTGTAGCCACATGAGCTTGAGATTATAGTCGCAGATTACAGCAGGCCACAAAGGCTTCTGAAATAGCAGAAAAGATCAGCCAGTGGTCCTGACTGAAAAGAAAGGACACCAATTGGGGTACAAAGTACGGAAGTCTATTCCATGACTAAGACAGGAGTTATACATCATATAATGGTATATCTATGGTAGCAGAAGTGAGAAGTCATACCCCATTCTCAGCTGTTGGTATAATTGTTATACATAATTATGCTTACAGTTTGCTGATACAATTAATTTTCTGAACTGCTGAGTGGGCCGTTTCAAGCCAACATGGTCATCCATCCCTTTAGCCTTATGTTGTCCAGACCAATAGCGGGTTTAGAAATGATTTGGTGTTGGGAACTAGGTATAACCCTAAGTGAGATACCCAACTGCCCCCCCACCCCATTTTTCCACCTGGATAATAAATGGAGAGTCCATCCTAAAACAGAATTCATGTCTATGTCTTATGCTATGTTGGTTTATGCTCTGATTCTCTGCTGCTAGTCCGTGCTTTTAGGTATTTCTGAAAAGTTGAAACACATTCATGTTCAACATATTCATGTCAATGAGCTGAATAGAGACCTGACCTCTCGCCTTTTTATTTTATCAGGTGTTCATGAGCAAGAGATCTGCTCAATCTCAAGCCACTCCCCTTCATTTATCATCTTCTGTGTGTGTGTGTGTGTGTGTGTGTGTGTGTGTGTGGGGGGGGGGTGTCTGTATGCAGTGTCATCTAAAGGGCATTGAATTTATTGTCTTCATGGTCAACGGCCACCATTTTAATCATCAAATCTATACTCTGCTGTAGAGCCAATATTAATAATACTGTTTGGTTGAGAGAGAGCGAGAGAGAGAGAGAGAGACTGGGATGGGGGTGGTGATCAACACACAAGCCCTTACCGTAGGTGTGACAGATAATAAAATGGATGGATCAGGACATAGAAGCAGAGGAGAGATATAAAAAAAAAAGCTTCTTCAGAGGAGATAATAAGAAGATAGAAAGCTTAGAGAGAGGGAGTAAGGAGGAGGTGGAGCGGGGGGGGGGGGGGGGGGGGGGTGAAAGCATGTGTAAAGAAAAGGAGAAAAAGAGCAAGGAGAATCTGACCTCAGAGGGCGTCGCATGAAAAATCTTTTAAATGACAGTGCATGCGATGATCTATGTTCGACCTGCGCCTCCAGGTCAACACCTGCTCTCCCTCAGATCCTCCAACCATTAATCGCAAACATAAAAGTGCAGATTATATTTCCTTATCTTAGACTGAAATTCCACCGTCTCAGACCTTCCCAAGCTACTTTCCACGCTGACGTCATTTTCATCCCACTGATTTACAATGAGAGTGAGACCATTTTAGAGCAAGGGAGATTTAAAGTCAGCCTAGATTATCCATAGACCACTTAGAAAGATATGAAACAAAAACGTCAAACTTTAACATCATAAGTGCTTGGACAGTGTACGCTAAAGTGTTAACATGGAGCCTGCTGTCACTCGACACAGTGTATGCTAAAGTGTTAGCATGGAGCGTGCTATCACTCAACATAGTGTATGCTAAAGTGTTAACATGGAGCCTGCTGTCACTCGACACAGTGTATGCTAAAGTGTTAGCATGGAGCCTACTATCACTCAACATAGTGTATGCTAAAGTGTTAGCATGGAGCCTACTATCACTCAACATAGTGTATGCTAAAGTGTTAGCATAGAGCGTGCTATCAGCATAGAGAGTGCTATCACAAAGGATTAGCATGGAACCAATTATCTACTAGGGACACATAGATGACTTTGGCTCGTCACTCATGGGAAGTTGACCAACAGGACTAACAAAATCTAACAAAAATGTAATTCCTTTAAGCTCTACTCTACAAAGTCTCATGTTTCATTCAAGTGATTTTGGATGTAAAAATTTGGGATGCTTTAGTGTATTATGCTTTGGACGCATCTCCTATATAGATAACTATCAGTATCACTAGCCCAGCGTTTTACATATGTAGAAATGTGAATTAACCCAAAATGTATATAATCAAACCTCTCTGTATGATTTATATTGCCTCTCAAATCTTAAGCTAACATGATGGCCATGTTTCAGCATGGCTGCTTGAAAAATGTGCCTGTCTGATTACATAGTGGTATGATTCAGTGTGTTATCTACCAACACACCTTCTATTTTCCTGTTCTATTCTCACCATTGGTTGCTCATATTCCAAAAGCAACATTTATTTCTCCCACACACTGCAACAGGAAACATCTGCTGCGGTGTGAAATGTGGCCACACAGGATATAATGAGAGGTGGAGAGAGTTTATTGTGTTAATATAAAGGTGTGAACAAAAACGGCTTGAAGGTTTATAATAGAAATAGGCCTAGGTACTGTGTATGCTGAATCACACCTCTACAAACAGACATCTCTCTTTCTCTTCCGGTGTACGTAACATGTTCATGTCTATATAAGACTATCAAGTGAGAACAAATGCTTTAGATTGATGCCAAGTCCGATCAGGCAGACATCACATTAAACCGCTGTCAGCATCACCACCAACGTGATGTTTTATTCATCGCATTTGACTGACAGGCAGCCTGTCAGACGAATTGATGACGGCTTGTGTGTAATGTATTGGCTGATCAGGGTCATCCATATTCATCTCAGAGATCGATGCAATGCTAACACTCTGCAGAACAGCAGGCTCTGCTTTAGTTCAGTGTCTGAATTTAAAAAGGCGAAGACAATATCAGGTGGCTCACCTATATGAATCAGATGCCATTTTGTCTACAGGGATCAAACACAGCAGTAAAGAGATTCAGTGTTTGCCAAGCTTAAGGTGAGGCGCCACTTAATTTGTAGATATGACCACTAAATTAGACTTGCTGCTTCTTAACAATAGCTGGTAATTTAAAGAGGCTTTTTTTGATATAGTTTGTCGTTTATATTTTATATTTATTTATATAATATTTATATTTATTTTACATGAAAAAACAACAAAACAAATCTGACATACACATTGAATGTTAAATTCAGCAAAAAAATTGTTGTTACAAAACTTTGGTGGCCCTGAAGTGCAAAACACAACGACATTTCACAAAACAAATTAACAATACACAAAACACCACATTTCACAAAACAAATTAACAATACACAAAACACCACATTTCACAAAACTTAACAAAACCGAAAACACATTTCACAAAACAAATTAACAAATCACAAAACACAACAATTCACAAAACAAATTAACAAAACACAAAACAAAACAACATTTCACAAAACAACTTTACAAAACCGAAAACACACTTCACAAAACCGAAAACACAACAACATTTCACAAAACAAATTAACAAAACACAACATTTCACCATACAAATTAACATAATAATATATATAATTATAATATAATAAACACACAAATGACTTTATCCACTAGGAAAAAAAAAGAAAAATCATATCTCTCGCAGTGCATTACAGTGAGAAGTCACATTCACCCTGGACTGCCCCACTGTGGCCTCTGTCTATACTGGTGTGGACTGAATCTATGCACTGTCAGTGTTCTGTTTACTCTGAGTCTATATGTCTTCAATAATTAAGTCAGTTTTCTTTACATTGTCAGAGATTTAGTCTGTATTCTGTCTCTGTCCTGATCAGTCAGGTCGAGTGTGATCTCTTAGAAGAAGCCCAGTGGTGCTCCTTCTATCTGGAAACCAACCAGTGAATGAACTACACTGGAAACATACACACACATTCATAGAGGAAGGCAGGCTTCTACACACAGCCTGTGCGCCATATTGTGCATAATCTATATAGCATATATGCATTTGGTGAGGCTGAGTGGGGGTTGTGATGTGTGTAAATGCATGCATACACGCATTCACACACACACACACACACACACACACACACACACACACACACAGAACCATGACTCATCATTTTATGTTGTGTCCTCTGACTTGCACTCTGACCCCTGATTCCCTAGTGACAAATATCATACATTGTTAACCATGACACATTTGCTCTTCTTGTTCCTGTGACAAATCAGTCATTGTTGGTCTAACTGAGAAACTTATGTTGCAAGCTTAACAGTAAATAGGCTTAACTGTAAATAAGCTGCATTTATTAACTGCAACTTCACTGGAAATATCTGGGTTTATGCTTTTCAATAACCCAGAATAGTTTCTTTGCACTGGAGTTAGTTTCAATGTTCTTTTTGGATGGAATTGGACTAACTTTCATGTTAACCATTTTTTTGGGTCCAATTTTTAGAACTTTCATGTGAACCTTTTTTTTGGTGCCAATCCTCTCTGAAGATATTGGGTAAGGTGACCAATGAGCCAAACTCCCAATAAGTCAATAGTAGTATTAAATAGTCTCTATCTTTCTTGCCAGCCGAGGCTCAAGTGTTGTGTTCTGGGGATGATGGCAGCCACTGCACTGTGTGCAAATAGATATGTGTGTGGTGTTGGAAGGAAGGCATTGGCAGCACTGTGTGGCATTCAGCACCTGCTAGCTAGAACTGGTTTAGGAGACAATATGGAAAACAGACAAAACAAAGAGTCCTCCTCTCCTACCATCTAATAAATAAAGGCTTCTGATATGTGGATAATGCACAGGGCAAAACATGATGAAACTGTATGCTTGCTGTAAATGATATGCATACTGTAGGGTGCTTTTGAATATCAATATTCTATTCTATTCAGCGAAGATGTGGTAAACTAAAAGGAGGCTAAATTGTGACCTAGCTTACATTTAACTTACATCAGTATGATACTTCTTACTATGAAGTATACTATGAATTTGTGATAAATAATCATGTCAACCTGAAAAGCTAAACCCTCCACTACAGCTCTGACTCTATTCTATTCTATTCTATTCTATTCTAAAACAGCAGAAAAACAATGATCAAAGCATAAAGAAGACAGGGGGAAGGCAGGTCTGAAAATAAAAGTTTAAAGAGGAGACTTGAAAGAAGTAAGGGAGATGGGGGCACAATGTTAATGTTGTTATTGTTGGTCAATGGAGAGTTTTAGTGTCCCATGATGGTCTAAATAGTTTCAGAGCCTTTCCACCGTGACAAGAATACAATTCTGTGGGAAACATTGAATACTTAGATTTTTTTTGGTCATTTTTGGACATGGATAAGGTAAAATTTAGGAAAGAAGCGTGATTGGACTTGAAACAGTTAACAGGCCTCGTGCACGTTGAATTGTTGAGATCGTGAACGCGCGTCCCGAGCGTAGCGGGAGCGCGACTGAGGCAAGACGCGCACGGGAACGCGGAACCAGAAACAGATCAGACAGCAGCAGGTCGGTCGGTGAGCAGAGAGACAGACGGACCACACAAAGTACTGGCGAAAAACCAGCAGATCTGAACTCTGTGATTTCAAAGGCGTTTTTTTTTCTTCTCCCGTGGACTGAGGGAAGTTTTATTCATCGGTACAGGCGGACGGAGAGATTCAGAAAGGCTGTCCACCATGTCGGGGAGCAGGGAGGAGGAGAGGAGGAAACTGGCCGACATCATCAACCACTGGAACGCCAACCGGCTCGACCTGTTCGAGATCAGCCGGCCCACAGAGGTAGGGGACCAGGCCACAGAGGCAGGATAGGCCGCGGACCCGCAGGCCCTCTCCTGGCTGAATGGGAGAGCGAAAAGCCCCCGCTGTCTGACACTTTGCTTGGAAATGTTGGAAGCCAAGCTGTTGTGGCTAGCATGGTGTACATGGTTTACTCCGTGGTTAGTCCCGATACGTGCAGTTCTCGTGTATGGAGAGAAAGGACGCCAAACTCCATTGAAAATCTGGCAATGTATTATGTCCTTGCGTACACACAACATGACATACGACTTTTTACAGATCATTTGGATTTACTGGTAACGTCGGCAAACAATTAATCCACCAAGCAGCACACTGTTTAAATAAAATATCACCTTTAACCAGTTCACACTGCTCGCTAACGCCCACCACGGTGCATTTTGGTGGAAGGATATTGTGGGAATAACAGGCGAACCAATTCTCAAAGTTAACAGTATGTTGAAATAAGTGGTGCTTTCTGTATTAGATGTAGGCCGAATTGAAAAGTGGATCCTAGTGTTTTGTAAAAGGCCTCATGTTATGTTCGACGAGGTGTGTACGTTTGCATATTAGCGAGGCAGCATTAAACTGCCAGATTTTTGAATGGAGCTTGGCGTACAGTTGTCTCCAATAGAGGAGGGAACGGCACGTAATGGGGCTAGCTAGCTAGTTAGCTAGCCCAATACCTGTAGAGCAAACGTGAACCGTGTAAATGTGAAATAGTAACACGGGTAACCCTGGATAATGGCACTACATTACAGCATGGTTAATTGCTACGTAAAAGGAAGATGAAAGTTGAGTTTTATCTCCAGCTAAGTTAATGTTGGCTGTGTGTATTGGTTGTGTAGCGGGCTGCAGCAGTGCCTGCAATGGCTGACAAACCCAGTAACACAGTGAGGATGTTTGATACGCAGAACAAATAGATAAGAGCTTAAAGCATTAGCAACTAGCTAGGTGTAAATGCTAACACTAGGTAGGTTACCAAAAAGCACCGGTGCTACAGCATTCATGCCAAACCCCAATCTCCCTGTCAGTGCAAAACACCCAACATGTTGTCTGTATTGTCCTCACGTTAGCTAGATGGGAGCTGCTTGTTTGACCAGCAGTAATTTAGCACTGGAACACATAGAGGAGCGCGTTGCTGTAATTAAACGTTGTTCATGACCAGAAAGAAAAGTCCATTGCAGGCTTCAGCTTAGCTAAGCTAGCAGAGAACGGCTAGGGTTTTGTTGTTGTGTTTCTACTGAGTCTGACTGTCTTAACAGGTGCAGCTAATTGCTAGTAGTTTTGTCTTTGATTGACAGTTCTGATTTGTAGCTGTGACTGTGTTTGTGTCAACAGCAGTGTTTTTAGGCGGCCAGCCTCACCCCTACCCCCACCTCTTCTTGGATAAGGGTAGGAGGTGAGGGAGGGGGTCTTGGGGCCACAGGGTCTCCTCTCCTCCTCCTTGAGCCGATTAATTTCTCAGGATTGGAGCTGGCCAGCCGTTGGCCGGGGTTGTGTACTGCAAATACAAGCTCTTCATTCTGCGAGGAATGACTCACCCCGGTCCACAAGTTCCCCTCGCTGTAATTCTGTCTTTGCCCCGGGAGCATCGATTCACCGATGGAGGCTGCTCAGGATTTTGGCTGGTAGAACATGATCGAATGCGAGCAGATGCATGGCCATCACTGCCACGCCACTCCCGCCCCATATGTCAGCTGCCCCCCCCACCCAAGCCCCACAAGTGCCCTTCACACTGTCTAGACTGGTCGTGAGAGTAGCTGTGCAGAAAATCTGCTGTTTGAAATGAAATCGTCCGCTATGTGATTGACACAGAATATGGACTTGGTTTACCACACGGAATCAGCATTTGTGATAATTCGAAATGTTTAATTTTCCAGTCAGTATCAGAATTCAGACCAAACTGCCATTGGGAGCGGTGAGATCATTCGTGTGATTAGATTAGCCACGGATGGCTGAGTAGTCTGGAGCAAAGGTTCTCAAACTTTTTAATCTTGCAACCCAAACTGATTAAGTCTTGCCGTGGGATTTAGGCTCATTACAGCATAACAGGTACCCATGTCATGTGGGGACGCACCATGGACAGAGACATGGGACCCATTTTGGGAGTGAAGACACACTGGGTTAGAAAGATGTACAGTACAATAAATGTACTGGAATTAGGGTGCGATCGCACCTGCAGTTTGTTTTGGTCTGAACCATAGTCAAAGTTTATTTGTTGCACTTTAGTATTTGGTTCATTTAGGTTCACACTGCCTAATTACAAGTGAACCAGGGCTGGTAAACAAAAGTCACATGGACTCACAAGTAGCTCGTTGATTGTCATCCCACCAGGTTAGAGATTTTGGCAGCGGAGGCAGGGGAGTCAAAACAAATTCCATTCCAGTCCCTGTAGCTTTAGCAAAGCATGATGGACTTGTCTGCGCTCTTTGCTGTAATTGACCTTTTCTGGTGTTCATACAGTTAAGAACACATGAAGAAATAGCTGAATATGAGCATCAGTCCAGACTGCGGTTTGCCCTCGCTTCATTTTGTTATGCTAGGCTTTCCAAGCATGAGGAAATACTGGCTATCAGATGTCAACATCCGTCTCCTTATACCCATGAAACCTTGCGTTTTGGGGTTGTTTCCTGTCGTTGGTTCAGGTTACGTTTTCACTCCTAATGACCCACACCACAGTTCTCTTGGAAGAGGACCGAGTCTCATTGCGGTTATTTGGTGCCACCCCAGTTTGAATGGCATTGTTCTCACCTGGCCAAACAAACCGAACTAAAAGCTGCATTCATACCTCCAGCTCAGGTGGCACAAAATATCTGCATCGAGACGCCTGAAAATAACGGTCTTGGTCCTCATCCAAGAGAACTGTGGTGCGGCTTGTTAGGAATGAGAATGTAATCCGAACCAACTACAGGAAACGACCCCAAAACGCAAGGTTTTATGGGTATGAGGAGACAGATGTTGACATGTGATAGCCAGCAGTTACTCATGCGTGGAAAGCGTAGCATAACAAAATGAACTGAGGGACAACCTGGAGTCAAGAGCAGGTCAAATGCCTTCCGATAGATTTTCCACCACCAAAATCTCTAACCTGGTAGGATGACAGGTTACTAAAACCCTGTCCAACAAACAAGCTACTTGTAAGTCCATGTCACTTTTGTTTACAAGCACTGGTTTTCTTGCAGTTGGGCAGTGTGAACCTGAAAGCAACAAAGTAAACCTTTCCACTATGTTTCAGACCAAAGAAACACTGCAGGTGTGATGGAAAGTAACAGTTCATACTTACACACATGGTACAGGACGACTGGACTTCACATACAGTGCAAGATAGATGCAGTAGACGAGTGGTTCTCAACGTGGGGTCCGGGGGCCACCAGGGGTCCTTGAGGGAGTTCCAGGGGGTCCCTAGCAAATTGATGAATTGTTAAACTTCACCATTATTTCATTTAGAAGAAGTTAACGCAATTAGAGAATGTAGAAGAATGACTGTTTTGATCATAGTTTCACTGTTATCTCTCTACCTACAATACAGATAGTCATGGAATTCTGGACAAAATCATATCTGACAATAAAAATATTCTCAGATTTGGGTCAAATGGGGCCCTGATGTGGACTACATTAGGGGTCCTTGATATGAAAAAGGTTGAGAATCACTGCAGTAGACAATACATGATGCCTTACAAATGTACTTACAGCATTAAGTCACTGTGCATTCAGGCAGTATGTCGCTAGCAGATGTATTTAGGCCTAAGGCAATGGCTGTGATACTGTTAACTCTTAACAGCCTAATAATTACATGTCAGTAGCATTGTTAATCAAACTGAGGACTACTGTTGATCATGTAGACATTTTCTTTGGCAGGTGAAGCTGTAGCTCGTCGAAGATAAACGGGGTCACCCCCCGTATAGACATGATTTTCCTGAGCGTTGCGTCGCATAAATCGCAGCCTGAATCTGGGTAACATTTCTTGTCAGGAAAGGCTTTATGTTTAGAGTTGAATCCGTTGACCTGTGCCTTTATTTGCGTGATGAAGACGGTTTCAAAGCTCCTCCGCTAGTCCTGAGTGCTGACCTAAGGAGTTTTTTGCTCTTTTCGGAGCGACCCAGCGAGGCTTATGGTTTAAAATGGGTCTAGTAGCTTTTTTTTTCAGTCCAGTTCTCTATTGATCCTGCTTGGAACAAGGTCTTATCAACTCACTACTGGACACAGACAGAGCTAATGTTAGTTGACCGCTTTTGTGAGTCCACATTAGGTCTGCAAATGTCTGTTATGCTTTTTTCAAACTGCATCTACATTAGTTTTTCCCCACTCTTCCTCTCCATCATACATTCACACTATGGCTGGATTGTGTTTCAGTCTGTGTGGATTCCTGACTTGGAGGATCCCATAGCATGCTATCTGCAGGTGTTTAAAAAGTCAGAAAAACGTCTTAAATTATCTAAATTTAATTAAAATATCTTAAAAAACAGTCTTGACAGGTGTATTTTTAATGTAGTTTCATTTTGATGCACCTATAATATTAGGAGTTATTGACAGATTCTTTACATTCAGTGATGTTTGCTTGAGGCAGAGTGGGAAAGAAAGGCATACACAATAAGGCAAATGCAAATTTGGTGTAGTTTCACCAAAAGATGTGAATGTTATGCAGCTATGTCGGTTTTATTTCCTTATGTTGTATTGCATTGCTGCAAAACAGGGTTAATACATTATGACAAACAGATTTTGTTTTCATTCAATTCATTCAATTTCCTGGTGTCAATTTCACTCAATTTCCCGGTGTCCTTTTTCTTCTACTGCCCTTTTAGCCTGTTAGGTTCAGTTAGAAATAGGCTGGTTTTGCCAGCTTTGTTTTGGTTGTCACATTGGTCTTCAATTCAATTCCAGGCATCATTAAAAATGTTCTTAAAACATTCTGAATTTGCCTTTCTGAAACCTGCAGACAGCATTGCAGTGACAAATCCAGCTTTTGTGCGTCTCTGCGTGTCACCGCATTGTGTGGCGCGATCAAGTGACACGAGTCACATGTAAGGGTGAAGTGTAGCGGCTCATGTAACCTTCCTACACACGACTGCTGCATGAAGTGGCTGAATGGGTGTGCAGGACGATCTCTCGCTCGCATATTGCTGCATTCACTTCACATGGGGAAAACCCAGCGGAATGACTGGAAAGCTAAAACCGTTCACTTGGAAGTTTTCATGCATTCAAATTAATTTGAAGCCAGGGAGACGCCTACAGTAAACCAAACATTGTAATGTCAACCACATATCAGAAATCCAGCAAGTGGTTGTGTCCTGCCATAACATTCCCTACATTTGACTACAGTGTCAGTGACGAATTGACTATTTCATGGTGGTGATGTCATGAATTCATGATGTGGTATCCATCACCAAACCCGCTCAGTTCCCAAGTAGCATTTACCGCCTTAAAGCTGAGGCGAATGGCATTTTCTATTCGGAAGCTCGTATCTACCAACTTTCCCATGGGACGTGAATGCTGCATGCAAGCAGGCTCAGCGTGACATCAGCGGCTCCTCCCTTTTCCCCCCGCAGCGCAGGAAGCAGGAAGCGGGACAGGAAGTGTGTGTTGTGTGGAGATAGTGGGTTTCCTGTGGTCTAGGTGGAATGATTGTGTTGTGGTTTGGTTTGGAGTGTGGAGTTCGGCGGCTTGATCAGATTTTCTTTTTCACTGGTTATTTCCAGAATTACTTTTTTCCACCAGTGGCACCAGTGTTATGGTCTAGAGACTGCTTCACACAGTCATTAATATAGTGCCTATTGAAATATGGTGCCGGTTGAAATTAATGAGCTGTATCAATTGAATAAACATAGAGAATGCACTACAACAGGTAGCACATATGCTGCAATTAACTGATGTTTTAAAGTCATTGAAGTGATAAATGACTTTCGCCCTTTTAGTTCATTCTAACTATCATACCATCCACCTATTTGGATTTGATTTATGGCCACCCAAAAAATATATATTATTGTATTTTTTTATATCAAAATCTCATTACTTTTACTTTCTGGAAATCAGTAAATCTAGTGGTGAGTTCATTGTGTGCCAGCCAATCAAACCGTCACAGATTTTTGAACAGTCCCGCCCCTCTGCCCCTCCCATCAAATAAAACGGCCTTTCTCTCCCTAACTGATATCCCATTGGTTTACACTTTTGAATGAATAAAGGAATTTTGACATTAATTTATTTATGAGCCAAAAGTTGTATAGTTGTTCAGTACTATACTAGTCCGTACCTGGGGATGCGCGCGCCACAACTATGTGCAGACTTCTGGGGATGCGCGTGCCACAACTACGTGCAGACTTCCGGGGATGCACGCGCCACAACTCCGTGCAGACTTGCCAAAATGGCGCATAAACAGCGTAAATTTGGGAAAATTGAAAAATCAGCTCCGTCAGTCCTATGCCAATGCTCAATGCCCATGTGCAGTTTGAGATTGATTGGCCAACCCGTTGAGGAGCAAAATGGATGCGGACGGATGGACGGACAGAGTGTTCCTCATTCTATAGTAGGATGTTCAGTACACCTATGGTGAGGTTGTATTATCCTGAACCAGTTTATAGTAGGGTTTGACTGATATGGCTTGTTGAAGGCTTTCACTGATACAATACCGATATTGTTGTATTGAAATTGCAAGAATTGTATTCTTGTCAGGATAGAAAAGCCTCTGAAACAGCATTTAGACCATGATGGGACACTAAAACTCTCCATTGAAACCCAGGATAATGAAATTCTGTTAGGTTAGTTAGCAGCTCCTTAAAGGAGAAATCCCCCCTTGCATCCTCTTATACGGTTATATATCGTCAATCTGTGGTGTTCACTGCAGTACAGGAGTTATGTTGTGATTTCAAGCTGCTCCCTGTCTGTAGTAGTAGGTGGTGGTGATAGTAGTGGCGTGTTTGACAGCAGCACAATGGAGGCGTGGCCAACAGATCTGCTGGCCTCAGCCACAACCACAATACCATGATGTCACACACACACACACACACACACACACACACACACACACACACACACACACACTAGCTGACCGCTCTCAAACATTTATCTATTTATGTTTGCATTGTCTGTCTGTGTGTTTATCAGGCCTGCTCTCTCTCTCTTTCTCTCTCTCTCTCTCTCTCTCTTTCATCACGTCATGTGGCCGCTAGCTGGCTGTGTCGCCATGGTAACGCTCCGGCAATGATGAGCACAGACTACAGGAGTTCAGCAAAAAACAGGCCTCTCTGTCTCTCTCTCACTCTCTCTCTTTCACACACACAGCCACACACACATTTGACAGGCTTGTGAAAGAAGTGTGTGTATATGATTTTAGTCTGCAGTGATGACGATAATTACAATTGTGCGTATTTTTCATGCGATTGTAGCTCATCGTTCGTCATCCAGATCCAGTCTAATAACAGTTTGGACCAGGATTTAGTTTAATGCCGGTCTGCTCTCAGTGGCAGCTGACCTCAGTTGAACAGGATTGTTCGTTTTACTCTACTTGGAGTGCCGGGGGGGGTTTAAGTTGTCAACCACAGAACAGTAATGTAACGTGACTTTCAGATACTTTACTGTGAGGTTCTAAACTGTCTGGTAGTCACTGTGTTGTGTTACATGGCAAACACCAGCCACCTGGCTCCTATGTGAAGACAAACCATTAAATAGTATTTGCATATGTGAATGTGTACTGTATGAATGTAAAGCAGGGTGTTGATGGGAATGGAGCATGGGGCTCTGTTGACTTTCCCTAGATACATAAAGGCTAAAACACACACACACACACACACACACACACACACACACACACAGGTTGATACTGTTAAATACAGCCTTCAGTTCAGTTTCAGAGGTTATAAAAAATGTTGCACTGTTTTTCTGGTGAAAAATCAGCCCAGTCGTGCAGATCCATACTGTGCGAAAACAGTTTTTAAGGAAGATATATATTTTCTTGTTCATGTCAGTGGTGAAATTGGTCTTATGTTTCATTCTAACTGCCATTAAAAAGGTCTTGAGGTGTTAAATTTACCTTGCAGTCACCCTGCTGATGGATCTTAACACTCTCTAGGCCTAAGATGACTTAGGGCTCAGTGTGTGTGTGTGTGTCCACCTATGTCTCCCCTGTTGCCGAGCACATCTGCCCGAGTCTCCGCCCATCAGCCCAACCAGATGAAGCTGTAAATGTGTTCCATGTCACATTTCAAGGCCGTCTATACTGTATGTGTGTGTGTGTGTGTGTGTGTGTGTGTCGGAGTAATAGCTCCCTAGCTGTTCATTACAAAGCAGGGCAAAGATCATGACCACAGCCCCAGAGTTATGGCCCATATCTATCACACACACACACACACACACACACACACACACACACACACACACACACACAGAGTTTATTATTATTATTGAGTAAGGCATGATTAAAAAAAAAACATCCTTACACAGTGTTTCCCACAGGTTGAGTGTGTGTGTGTGTGTGTGTGTGTGGTTGTAAACATTAACCCGACTGTAGTTTTCCTGCTTGTAAGTTGACTCTCATCCACTCAGTCCGGACTAGAGTTGAGGTGCGCTTCATTTCACGGTTTCCTCCAGGCGGGCAGCATGGAGGGAGGGGTGGTGTTCTTTATTCCTCTATTCACTATTCAAATCTCATTTTTCATGAATATATACATCTAAGTAGGCTGTGTTTGGCTAAGTTTTTATTACCATTTCATTCAGCGATCTCTAATCTTTGTTCAGCCTCTAAACACTCCCTGCTAGGTTTCAGGGTTTTTAGTGTGACAAAAAATGCTTGAGTTTTCAGCGTTGTTTTTTTATCAACAATTCGGTATCTAATCTTTGTTCAGCCACTAAAGTCTCTGACTGCATTAACTGTAACTCATGACGCTTGCATCGGCCAATTGGCTTCTGCCCGTTAAGTAGAAGGATGGGGTCACACTGGACTGCCAGGACATTCATCACTAACATTTACTACCAGTGTGTGGATTGGAGGTCCACGTCAGCCATATACATGCTGTCAGTGGGTCAAAGGTGAAACCATTCAGTTCAATCAAGACATTCATATAAAGTGGGTTCATATCAGTACATGTTGATGTGCATACCAGAAATCGAATGTCGTTACTGGAAGCATCATAGAAGTCAAAAATAAGGAAATGGATGGAAAAATCTGGTAGTCAACTATGTTTTATATTCTAGGAAAATATCCAGTTTTAAATGTGATTTAATCACTTGATTTGACATTTTTGGAAAATGAAAATAATCGATAGTTACAGCCCTATAGGGGGCAATACCTTATCTTTGTTCATGCACTCTCTTACTCTTGTAAAGAGTAACTAAACTCCAAACCCAAATGTGTGGTGAAGATGGCTGAACGGGCCATCTGCTATTGGCTGGTCTTTGGTGCCAGGTGATGTCACCACCTGTTGTACTCTATAGAAGGTGACATCACCTGGCACCAAAGACCAGCCAATAGCAGATGGCCAGTTCAGTACCCTACTTTTTGGGTATTGGGTTTCAGTGCTTGACAACATTCAATCTTTGTTTTTGTAAGATACAAAATGACGAGAAATGCGAGATTTGAACACCAGTTTTATGTGTTTCCAGGGTTAAAGGGTCTGAAACGGTCTTAAATTTAACTTGAATCTTGCAGACGATTTACTGTGGAGGCTGTTAATTTTTCTAAATCTGATCAATATATGGGAAACCCTGCTGGTAGGAGCCTCCCTAATCAGCGTGATTGCATACAGAATGACACATCCACATGGTATCTGTGTGTGTGTGTGTGTGTGTGTGTGTGTGTGTGTGAGCAGTGTGCAGGGAGTCAGCTTGGGTAATATGCAGTCGTTTTCAGGATTCCCACTGCTCGTGGAATTCCTGGAATGCACATGGAGGTTTGAGAGGTGTGTTCCAGACGGGGAAAGTCGGGGAATTTGATCATGTCTCTGGGGGAAGTCAGGGAATATCGGGGAATTTTCCAAACGGATCACTTTATAGGAATGCAGCAGAATGTATTTTACAGCTTGTTTCGCACAGTCATTGCGTTAGATGGTTTCAGTCCAGCTGGAGTGGAGACCAGACTGAAAAACAAACCAGGAAGGAAGAACGTTGTAGGTCATGGAAGCACTCCGACTTAGTTATGGAAAGTCATGGAAAAGTCATGGAAATTGACGTCAGGGACACAGTGGGAGTTTTTCTCTGTATGGAGGCATATTAGTTGGGAAGCACCTGTGGTTTATAATATTTCTCCCTCTCTCGCTCTCTCTGCCTCCGTCCCTCTCTTACATTCCTTCTCTGTGATCTGGCCTCTCTCTTATCTATCTTTTCTCTTTTTCCTCTCGTTCTAAAACAAGCAGTGTATTGTGTGTGCTCAGCAGAGCAGTCAGCCCTCAGAGCTGTGTGTGTGTGTGTGTGTGTGTGTGTGTGTGTGTCTGTCCCAGCCGGGCTGTCAGACCTCGTTAATCCCCTCAGAGGCCCGGCTCACCTCCTCCTCGCCCCCCCTCCGCCCCTCTTCCTCCCTCCCCCTCATTGGTCCTCGCCGCCCTCGGAGCCCTCCGATAGGCTCTCCCACCTGTCAAGCAGAGCGTGCTCGGCTCCCAGTGGGCCAATCGCGCAGCAGGTAACCCCCCCGTGACCTCACAGGATCAGACAGCAGCAGAGGACCAATGACTGCGAGTGTTTAGCACCACCTCCCATGGTGCTTTGCTGCAGAGCAGTGTTTGAGTCGTGACGCAGAAGGAGGGAAATGCAAGGAGTGGAGACATTTCGTTCGTTTCATCACTGGGAGTAGGGCTGCACAATTAATCGTATATTAATCGCGATGTCGATATTGGCTTCCACAACTAATTGATTGTGGCCGGGGGCGATTATTCACGCTGGGTTTAGCTTGCTCTGGTGTAGGGCTGCAACGATTAGTCAACGTAATCAAAACTCAAATTACTTGAATTTTGACTCAGTTTGCCGCTGACCTTTCAAAGAACGTATAAACTCTTCCATTAGCTTGGATCCAAGTGTAGTATACAATGAAGCACGGGTTACGGGGTAAAATATTTCCTTTTTAATCTCCAACCAGAGACGCAGTGCACAGGCAAACGTACTACTTCCTTATTTACACTAATTCTCCCACGGGTCCTTATGGGAAACTTCAAAATAAAAGCCCACAAACACCCAAATAGACTTCTTACAAAATAAGTGTCTTAGAATACAAATGCCCAAAAACTAAGGCTACAGAGGTGATGGTCCCGGGAAAAAAAACAACGGACCCGGTGCACCGGAATCACAGGTTAAAAGATTTGTACATTTGAATGTTTTTTTATTTATAGGTTTATAAAATACATTATGAATGTGAAGGCATTTCGGTGATCACAATATCGAGCAAAATAATCGTGACTATCATTTTAGCCATAATCGTGCAGCCCTAACTGGGAGTAATCGAGATATTTCCAGTGCAGCGACAATGGAGTTTGATATGAGAAAATGTTTCAGGATCTAAAACATCAGCGGTAAACGTCAGGTTTTGGTGTCAGTCCCTCAGAATCAAAGAGCGAGAGCTTCTTTCTAGAGCTGCCATTTTGCACCAAGAGACGTTCAACAATCATACAGGGTTAGGGTGGATTTTGGTGGGGGGATTTTTCCTTTCGTCCGCGGTGTTTACAATCACAGGTCGAAATTGAAAATTTAAATAAGCAAATATCTCCCACACCACAAGTTGGACTGACAGGTGTTATGGTCAAGGGCGGCATGGGACGCCGCCACACCAACATAGCTGGCTAGAGAAGCTGTTTCAGGGTGTTATCTTTAGTTTGGTTTAGGGATGTCAATGGTTAACCGTTAATCGGTTAACCACCGAGAATATTTTTGACCGGTTACGCATGTCGGTCTATAGGTTAATTTGCATACACCAGTGTTGCCAACTTGGCAACTTTGTCGCTAGACTTAGCGACTTTTCAGACCCCCCTGGCGACTTTATTTCTCAAAAGCGACTAGCGACAAATCTGGCGACTTTTTCTGACCATGGGAAGCAATGTTAAAATGTTTGGCAATAAATTGGTTCGGCTGATGCCGGTTTTCTCTACTTGCTTGTCTAATCCAGAGAGCTCTGACGATCACACTGTTTCCCACACACAGCGTAGCCCCCTCCCTCCGCTGAGAGCAGGGACCGTAGGATAGGGTCCACTTGCAATTGCTACCGGTGTATGCCGAAACTGGCCCAGGTGGGCGGAGTCAGCACTTAATATTAAAATGGGCTATGCCGCGGCGTGCATAACAAGTGCAGATATTTATATGCAAATTACAGCAAATGGACAGCGATTGGAAATGCGGCGCCAAACCTCATCTATCTACTAAAGCAAGGAATCTCTGTCTGTCTGTGAGTCTGACTGTGAGTCTGAGTGAGTGTGTGAGTGTGTGTGTGTCCTTTGCATATCTCGAGAACTGTTCGTCCGATCTACTTCACACTTGGCGGGTGTATTGCTGGGGACCAAGGACGTGCAGTGTCGGATTTGGTGCAATTTGGACACGCGACACGTTCATTATTAATAAACTTTGAATAAACAAGCGAACAGCGCTCTGTACAGCAGCGGGGTGAACGGGCACTGCACTAGTTGAGTCAATGGAGCGCCGGACTAAAAGGAAAGTGCTACTTTCTTGTATTTCATGTCATTTTGTGTTTTTTCCTAAAAATTAACCAGTTAGTTACCAGTTAATGGGTGTCGGCCTATCGAAAGCAAAATTAACCGAAACTGACATCCCTAGTTTGGTTATAGAATTACCCAGCACAACAAGCCCTCCACACACACACACACACACACACACACACACCCTGTAATACGATAAACAACAAAAAAACAGCACCCAAGTGAGATTCCAGAACCCGTAACACAGGGACCACAAACTATTTGGCTGTGTGTGTGTGTGTGTGTGTGTGTGTGTGTTGAAATGTTGTGTGGTTTGGCAGTGTCGGCCTGTGAAAAGTATCAACATGCCTGTCAGCAAGCTAATGAGAGCAGACAGCAGCTGTGCGGACCTGGACTCAACTGGACTCCACTTCTTCACTATTTGATAGAAAATAGAGCGTGACTGAGCCGGTGTCCACCTCAGCATTTGTTGGACTTTCTGGCCGGATAAATCCGCACACACCAGCTAGTTTAAATATTTGACAGGAGTTCTTTTTTTATAGGTCGGCCCACTCAGTGTCATCCACTGATATGATGGATATGATGCAGTTTGATTCATTATGCATTTATTGTAGAATTCATCAAAACAGCACTGGTGGTCTATGGGACGCCCTTAATCTGAATTGATTCTAATGAGACATTTTGATCAGATTCTATGCAAGTATTCATCAGTATGTTTTCTTCTATTTCTTCTTTGTCTTCTCTTTCTTCTTCTTGGTTTCAAAGTGTCCCATTCTCACCCTACTCCCAACATCTGCTGCTTGTTGTCAGGCCCCCCTAATGGAGCTGCACCCTCACCTCGCCCCGTTTCACTTCAGCTCCACCCAGCTGGTAGGGCCTGGTCGAGGAATTAAACACACACACACTCACAGAAATACAATAGTAGTGTGTGGATGACCTCTGCGTGCCGGGGACTTCCCTACACACTGCTCCACCCGCTCATATTTGTTGATCTTAGCTGTCCACCCGGTTTCATAAGAACTGCTTCCACATACACACACACACACACACACACACACAGAGTGCAGCAGGACAATGGTGACGAGTGACTTGGGCTGACATCGCTGACGCAAGCCAAGACTGTGTGTGTGTGTGTGTACTTTGGAATTCAGAGTTTGGGTGTAGATCTCTCTCAGGGAAGGGAAACACTGTGTATTTGTCTGTCTGTGATTCACTTCCCACTAGTCGGTGTGTGTGTGTGTTGGTGTGTGTATGCATTCTACGTGTGTTAAGGCATGTGCTTATGTGTTATATGTGCGTGGAGGCTAGCAAGTCTGTCAGTGTGTCAGCAAATGTGTGTCAGTTTCTCTAAGTGTATGTTTACCTGCATATGTTTGTGTGTGTGTCCCAGCTACTATTCCTGGAAGTGTCAGCTGTTTGTCTAAGGAGGCAGCGCTACAGGTGGAATTGGACTACAGCACCCATAGGTGTCGTAGGCTTTGCTCATGAGTCTTAGGGCAAGATGGGTGACGTTCACCTCATAACACTGTAAATGCCAGAAAATTGAGTCCATCATAGGAATGTATGTGAAAGTCAATTTTGTGCTACTGTAACGCCCAGATTCAGTAAACCCCACAATGGAACTCAAGACCAGGGCTTGTCCTGGTTTAAACTGGAGAAGGAGCATGAGGAGGAGGAAGGACAGTTGGGAGAAGGAAGGACAGTCAGCAGGAGGATGAGGAGGGAGGGAAGTCAGAAGGAGGAGGAGGGGCAAGAGGAGGATGAAGGACTGTTAAGAGGAGGAGGAAGGACAGTCCACAGGAGGAAGGAAAGTTAGGAGGAGGAGCAAGAGGAGGAGGGAGGACAGTCAGCACGGGGAGGAGGGAAAGTCAGGAGGAGGGAGGGAGGACAGTCAGCACGGGGAGGAGGGAAAGTCAGGAGGAGGGAGGGAGGACAGTCAGACGGAGGTGGACGAGGAGGAAGGACAGTCGGATGGAGGAGGAGCAAGATGAGGAAGGGAGGACAGTCAAGAGGATGAGGAGGAGGAAGGACAGATGCTGTTAACAATGCTTTCTAGTAGTAGGGAGGGTTTGAGTCATTTCCCCACTATCTACTACCACTAATATAATTGCAGAACTAATAAAGTTCTAGTGCCTGTCTGCAGTTTAAAGTGGGACATTTGAACATGGGACCATTTGTGCTGCAGTAGAGAGCTGCCCTCCTCTCTGTCTGCCTGTCCACCTGTCACCTGAGAAGTGGGCGTGGCTCACCTCCCAGTGCCGTGGCAACACGACACCCAGCCGAGGTGGTTTCCATAGCAACACGCAGTAGCTTGGCGGTGTCGGGTTCTGTTGGCGGCTACTATTCCTGGAATTGTCAGCTGTTTGCCTTCGGAGGCAGCGCTGTGGAAGTGGACTACAGCACCCATGGGTGTCGTAGGAGTTGTCTTGGTTCTGCTTTTGTGCTGCTTGGAGGAAAAGATGGGTGCGGTTCACTTAATACCAGAAATTTAGACAGTCATAGGAAAGTTTTTGAAAGTCAACTATTGACTCCTGTACTGTCCTGATGCAGTAAAGCCCACCCATATGGAACTCATGACACCAGACTACATCATAAGCTAATTTGAATAATAGTGGCACCACCCGTACCAGTTTGAGGGTGTCTGTAAGTTTCATCAAGGTAATCCTAAGACTTTTCAAGACCTTTTTAATGCCAGAATGAAATGTAAGACCGGTTTCACCACTGAAATACCTGTGACAATGAAAAGGAGAAAAAAATGCACACCAAGAAACCACAACATTTTTAAGATCTCTGAAGCTGAATTAATGACTGAAAGACTGCATTCAGTATAGGTAATCAAATTCAAGACACCCTGAGAGTTTTTCAGGACCTGCAGACACCCTGAATTTGTTGCCACGTGCTTTGGGAGTCAACTTGGTTGGCCAGTCGGTCTGTCAACTGGGTCTGCTGGTTGGTTGGTTGGTTGGTTGGTTGGTCTAAATGTTTGGGTCTGTCCGTTGGTTGGTCCGACTGTTTGAGTTTGTCTCTCCGTTGGTTGGTTGGTCGGTTGGTCGATTGGTTGGTCGATTGGTCGGTGTGTGTGATGGTTGGTTGGTCCGACTGTTTAGGTCTGTCGGTCAATCCATCCGTCTGTTTTGGTCTGTCTGCTGGTTGGCCCGACTGTTGGAGTTGGTTTCTCGGTCGGTCAGTCTGTCTGGTGGTTGGTTCGTCGGACTGGTTAGGTCTCTTGGTTAGTCTGTCGATCAGTCCATCCAACTGTTTTGGTCTGTTGGTTGGTTGGTCGATCTGTCTTGGGCGGTCTGGCTGTTTGGGTCTATTGGTCTGACTGTTTGGGTTGGTCTGCTGATTGGTCGGTCTGTTGGTTGGGCGGTCCGGCTGTTTGGGTCTGTTGGTCTGACTGTTTGGCTCTGTTGGTCCGACTGTTTTGGTGTGCGGGTCGGTCGGTCTGTCTGATAGTTTGTCAGTACTTCCATCCTCCTGCTTTGCACCAAAGTCACCCCAAGGCTGAGAGAGGGAGAGGTGGGCGGACCTGCATAATTCAACGGCTCACCCCGCGTGTGTGTGTGTGTGTGTGTGTGTGTGTGTGTGTGCACACTGCATTCTTACAGTGCATCTCTATTCCCCGCACGTTAGAACCTTCAGAAACACCTAGTAAGGTCACACTTGTGCTCACGTGTGTGTGTGTTTGTACTTGCACAGCCCTGATCACAACATGCTGTGTTTAACCAGCCCCTCTGTAAGACCATTGCAGGCTGCTATTGATCTGTCTTTCTTGTATACAAACACACACAGGACATGGGCAGTATGAACTTGGAGAGTGCATTAGATGTAAAGAACTAACACTGTGAATTTGCTTTGTAAAAAGAGCTTTATAGATAAATGTCTTTTTTTTCCGGCCTTGTGATATGACATAGGTCATCATGATTCAAGTCCAAGACTTGGGCTTGGTAAAATAGGTTATGTAGCACGCACACACACACACACACACACACACACACACACTAGGGCTGCACGATTATGGCTAAAATGATAATCACGATTATTTTGCTCGATATTGTGATCACGATTATTTATCATGATTATTCATCCATTTTGTTTTATTGCACTTAGTTAACCGAAATGCCTTCACATTCATAATGTATTTTATAAACCTATAAATAAAAAAACATTCAAATGTACAAATCTTTGAACCTGTGATTCCGGTGCACCGGGTCCGTTGTTTTTTTTTCCGGGACCATCACCTCTGTAGCCTTAGTTTTTGGGCATTTGTATTCTAAGACACTTATTTTGTAAGAAGTCTATTTGGGTGTTTGTGGGCTTTTATTTTGAAGTTTCCCATAAGGACCCGCGGGAGAATTAGTGTAAATAAGGAAGTAGTACGTTTGCCTGTGTACCGCTTCTCTGGTCGGAGATTAAAAAGGAAATATTTTACCCCGTAACCCGTGCTTCATTGTATACTACACTTGGATCCAAGCTAATGGAAGAGTTTATACGCACTTTGAAAGGTCAGCGGCAAACTGGGTCAAAATTCAAGTAATTTGAGTTTTGATTACGTTGACTAACTGTTGCAGCCCTACACCAGAGCAAGCTAAACCCAGCGTGAATAATCGCCCGCGGCCACAATCAATTAATTGTGGAAGCCAATATCGACATCGCGATTAATATACGATTAATTGTGCAGCCCTAACACACACACACACACACACACACACACACACACACACACACACACACACACAGCCTCCTTCTTTTATCTCCTTCTTTTGTAATTCCTGGAATGAGGGAGAAAATATGGAGCAGAAGTGAATGCTTCCTCTCATTATCCAGTTAGTCTTTGGCTCTCTTAGTTTGAATGTTTCCACTTGGGTTCAACCGATAACGTTTTTTTCCATTGCCGATAGTTTTTAGTTGAAGCTGCTAATGGCCAATAATCAGTGTCTTTAAATCGGACCATACTAGGGTTGGGCGGTATCCAATTTTTGACACCGTTAAACCTTCCCCAAATTTTCACGCGGTATACGGTATTACCATCTGATTAAAAATCACATTGTATGGCTTGGAGGGAGCCGCCAATTCCAAATGATGAATTTATGTAGTCGCTGCTATACCGTTTCCGCCACAAGGTGGCTGCAGTGCACTTCAACTGTGATTTTCACACAACAAAAATGTGATACATGTTCCAGTTTTATTCTCTGAACAACATCAGAAACGGAATAGCAAACGTTACATATTTACAACAGAATATTGAAACAATAACAACAAAACATGTACAACATTAACAACATGTCATCTATTAACAACAAATATAAAACTTGAGTGCAAATACAGCGGGTAGCCTAAGGTAAATAAAAAATAGTGCAAGGACATTAAATTAATTCTCGGGCGTCTGTCAACCAAATGGAATGAAATTAACAACAAATTGTCTATGGGCTACAATACAGTACAAATAAATTAAATTAAAAGCCTATAGCAAATAATTTATCAAATAATAACAAAATAACAATAAATAACAAAAACGGCAGTAACGAAAATGGGCATAAAAGCGTATCCTACAGACCGCAACGTTAGGCTATTCTTCAAGCCTATTCTAGGTTTTTCGCCAGAAAAACAAGCATATTTACTTTTTCCGGCTTGAGCAGGGCACGTAACGGACTTACGACTTCGCCTGCGGTGCTGAACACCCGCTCTGATGGTGAGCTTGTGGCACACGCGCACAAGTACTTTCGGGCCACCCTCGACATCAGCGGAAAGCGGCTGGCTCCATTTGATTTCCACCAGAGAAGGGGATCTTCCTCTCCGTGAATCACAGGCTCGCGACAATAGGCATTCATCTCTGATTCTGCTCGCTCCTCTGTGGTGCCGAGTCCGACGGGACCTGCCGCGCCCGCCGCATCAGCTTTTTTTTGCAAGAGACTGCCCAAAGTTATCTTTTTTTTCGGGGGTGCAGGTTGGGCATCTCTCCTCTTCTTCTGCCAGAAATTTTTTTATGACGGTAATGAAACGGACACCATTGCTATTTTCAAATACCCCGGGATACCGTATTACCGTATTACCGCCCAACCCTAGACCATACATGATGTGGGATGTGTGGAATCTGATCAAAATGTCCCATTAGAATCAGTTTGGTATGGTTTTCCTATAGACAACCAGTGTAGTATTCATCGATTCTACAGTAAATAACAGGCCAATATCAGACCCATATATCAGTCTAGTGATAGTGATGCTAGTTTCTTTGAAGACAGCATCCCATACGTCTGTCCATCCAACTTAGAAAAACAGACCCATGCGGTGTTGCTTCAGTGTCTTAGCTTAGAGCGGAGTCTGTGATGTCCCATAGGAGAACAATGGCTGCTTTGTTTACAGTCAGCCTGGGCCATGCTCACCAAGCCTCCACTTATTAACACAGAGATTTGTGTGTGTGTGTGTGTCCGGTCGATGCTAGAAGATGGATTAAGTGGTCCTGATCAGAAGTTTTATTAGTGTTTGGCCTTTATAAAAATCAGATCTGGTTTAGTCAGTGTCATCCACCTCTGATATGATGATTTTGTTTGATTGGTTACATATTTATTGTAGAATTCAGTATGCATGAATGTTTTACTATCATGATTCAGTGTTTCAATGTAGAGTTTTAGTGTCCCATGGTCTCAATGCCCTTGCAGAGATGTTTCCTCTCTGACAAGAATAAAATTCTTTGAATGTTTTGAAATTTTATAGTATGAAGATAGTCAAAATGAAACATAATGAATATCGGCTATTGGCAGCTTCACTGTGGCTGTTAGCTTGACATGTTTTACTTCACTTTACTTTACAGACGTTGGACACACACACACACACACACACACACACCTGATGGGGGGTTTTAGGGAATGGGACACCTTAAATGCTGCTGTTAGTCAAGTTGACAGCCATGTCAGCTATACATCCTGTCTCACATCTCCTCTGGGATTTACTGTGTGTGTGTGTGTGTGACAGAGACGGGACACAGACTCATCTGTCCTTAACCCCCCCCCCCCCAACACACACACACATACACACAGTGATTTTCTCCCAGTGGCCAGCCATGCTGTTATCTGCCAGCCTTGATCCGTGGATTTCTTATGGAGGTGTTGCGGCGGTGAGGAGGGCTGATTTGTGGCCAGCCGATTTATACCAGGCCGTCCCACAATGCCTCACTCTCCGGATGACAGGAGGGTGGGGGGGGTTGGGGTGGGGTGGACGGCTCGATACCGAAGCAGAAACTCACCTGAAACAAAGGGTCTTTTCTTTCCAGCCACAGAGGGGAGTGTGTTCCTTTTTTTGGTCCTTTTCATTCATTCATTACAACAGGCCTCCGCTGGCTGCCTTTGTGTTTTTCACGGCGGCTCAGGTTGTTTAGCTCAGTCAGTACAGATTGCTGCTGTCACAATGCCAGAATTTCAATACTAACTAATACCAAATAATGAGTCTGAAAAATTAAATGCTACTATGATACCACGGCAAACAATAACAACTTTTGCACAGTGGTTTTGTTTTGATGTCGGTCGGTTGTCTAGTTCCATATTTGGCTTCTGGCACCAGTTCGGTCAACCAGTTTATGGGGACTGGGATCCATGTGAAGTATTGTAATCCTCGGTTTCACTCTCACCAGAGCAGGGACACCCTAGATTTAAAAAAAAAAAAAAATTGTGTTGCATTTTAAGCCTGGCCTATAATAACATATTTATAATCCCTCATTAACCTATTTATATACTCAGTTATTATG
The DNA here is from genome assembly GCF_048128805.1 of Centroberyx gerrardi. Classification (NCBI taxonomy): domain Eukaryota; kingdom Metazoa; phylum Chordata; class Actinopteri; order Beryciformes; family Berycidae; genus Centroberyx; species Centroberyx gerrardi. The sequence goes on from NC_136014.1 coordinate 4,231,760, forward strand.
CTTACGGTTGCTAAAACGTTTATACATAATTATTATTGATGATGATTATGATGATTATTATTATTTTTATTATAGATTGAGGCTTATACTTTTTTTTTTTTTTACAATGAAACATTTAGCTTAACTTTAGCTTCAGGATGACACATAGGCCTACCTCAGTGAGATGACTGACCCTGGTGAGTGGCACACAGCTTGTCTATTCTGGGGGAGATGGAGGTTGTCAGGCAGAGCATCATATCATCCTCAGGCTGCAGTCTTGAACGATATTTACTCTTCAGGTAGGTGAGGGAGGAGAATCCACTTTCACAAAGATAAGTTGTTGCAAAAGGCAAAAGGCTCACCATTGCCTTTGCTGTCAGCTGGTGGAAGGCTTTCTGGCAATAGATCCATAACTGGATGAGAGGCCTTGACTCATACACATTCTTGTGCGTACTGTCTGTGGATAGGTCGATCAGCTGATCTTCCTCAGAGGCTGTCAAGTTTGAGCCGTCTGATGCATTGTGTTTGAATGGAAACTGTATCCATGTCTTGTCCCTTTTCCAGGACTCAGCCTCAGAAAAGTATTTTTCAAATTGACTTTCGAGTGCCTCCAAGTGTCCAACAATTGCGCGTTTCACGTCAGGCGAGAGCACCGCAGAATCAGCCAACTCCTCCATTGACGGAAACATGGAAATGTTACCTCCCCTGATTCGCTCTCTCCATCTTTTTGTTTTCTTCAGAAAACCTTCCATCTTGTCATACAGCTGAATGGCATGTGTATTGCGGCCCTGCATAGAACTATTCAGTCTGTTCAACTCTGAGAAAACGTCCGCCAGATATGCCAGTTTAGTGACCCAGACATTGTCATTGAAATCTGCAGCCAGCTCCGCGCGGTTTTGACCAACTAAAAACTCGTGGATAGCTGTGCGTAACTCGAACACGCGTGCCAATACTGATCCATGAGAAAGCCATCTGACCTCAGAATGGTAAAGGAGCGCGTTGTGTTCCTCTCCCGTAGCATCGCAGAGAGAAGAAAAGAGACGTGTTTGCAAGGCACTCTTCTTAATAAAATTGACAGCCTTCACAACAGTGTCCATAACGTCAGCAAATTCAGCACTCATTTCTTTGGCAGCGAGAGATTCTCTGTGTAACATGCAATGACAATTAGTCCACAGAACTTGTGGGGCGACTTTTTTGACAAGTGCAATCAGTCCACTTTTTTGACCAGTCACCGTCAGTACAAATCGCAACACATTTTGCCCAGATTATGTCATTTTCTCTGAAAAAGTAATCAATCACTTTGAAAATTTCAGAACTTGTTGTGCGTTCAGGAAGCTTCTTACAAAACAAAAATTCCTCACACATTTCGTTTTGGTCAACAAATCGCACAAATGCCAAGAGCTGTGCGTCTTTGGACATGTCCACAGATTCATCTAACTGTAATGCAAACGCCTCCGCCAATTGTAGTTTCTTGATTAATTGCACCCTCACATCAGATGCCATTTCACCAATTCACCGAGCAATCATTGTGTCTGACAGCGGGATAGTCTTCAGTTTATTTACATATTCATCATTCCCAAACATTGTCTTGCACATATCACTGGCCGCGGGCAATATCAAATCTTCTGCAATTGTATATGGTTTTTTACATTGAGCAATGCGAAGAGCAACTTGATATGAGGCTTTCAAAGCAAGCTCTCCAACTTTTGCGGATTTTCTCATCGTTGTCTGTTGGCATTGGAGAGAGTTCAGACGAGCTTGAAAGTATTCCAGTGTTTTATCTTGCAAGTGGCCGTGATTCTTCTCCAAGTGTCGCTGCAGCTTTGATGGCTTCATGCTTTCGTTTGAGAGCGTCGCTGAACAAACAACACACACCCTTCGGTTTCTTTGAAGGTAAATCCAAACTTTAGGTAGGTTTCTGAATATTTTCGGGACTTCTCTCTTTTGCGTTTAACCTCTGCCGCTGGGGCAGGTGCTGCTGGGGCAGCCCCATCACCTGTTGTCTCGGACGAGGTGGAAGGAGTAACGGTAGGATCTCGAGCTCGAGGCCTAGTTACTGTTACAAAGCGATCCATTCTACTTCACATATTAACCTAGTAGTAGGCTAGTTATTAATTATTTTAGCACCGAACTGCGTTTTAGCCAACACTTGGCTTGCTAGAAAGCCAGCAAATTTTTTTCAATGGCGGTTGGTCACGTGTAGGCTCTGCATCACGCACCGTGGTTGCATGGGAATCATTCATTTTGTAAATCGTTTTTGTCAAAAGTATCTTATTATTGCCTATTAATACTTGGAGTTTACTCAATATTATTATTTTTGTCTAAAATACATCTTTAAATTTTTCACATAAATTATTTTGACGAAAAATTGGCGGACCCCCTGCAGTACCTCTGCGGACCCCCTAGGGGTCGCAGACCCCCGGTTGAAGACCACTGGGTAATGTGGGTCTTTTTGGGGGTTCATGACATGAAAACGACGTTGAAATTGTATTTTCATCTAGTACAGATTCCTCCTTGCATATATTCTATATTTTCGTCTTGGAACTTTGTATTACTATTGCAACATATGCCCGTTAATCTGGGTTTTATATTGAAAATTCTAAGTCTAAATTCAGAGATCTGTTATCATTCTGTCTGGCTTACCGCTGATCGAGGAAACTGGCTGTACTTCTGTAGTAAGCGAAGCTGTTCATGTTACTTTATTACTAGTAAATGGTATCAACGGATCCGGAAAAAGTTTGAAAAATTCTTAAAAGAAATTATCAAAATTCAAGGCCTTTAAAAAGTATTAAAATGTCTTAAATCCAGTGATTAGGGGTCTTATTGTTTTCACCATGAAATAAGAGGTTTCTCTGTGCTGTCTGTCCATTCTTGGATGACTACAGATCAGTCAGTAGTACAATATGCATCCTATCTGCTTTACTAAACACAATTGGACTCAACACAATTGAATTTCCTAGTGTCCTTTTTCTTATTGAGCCCATTGAGTTACACAACTTTCATTAGATATGTTCAAGCAGAAATAGGCTAGTTTCTGCAAGCAAGAGGAAAGTAATTCTCTCATCCCTCTCCTCCTCGTCTCTCTTTGTCTCGATCTGCCGCTGCGTCCGTTGTCTTTGAAGTGTCTGTGCTGGGATCTGATCTGGGATGAGTTTTACCTCCCCATGTCTGAACTAAAGCCTCCGTCCGGCTGACCCCAGAACGCGGCTTAGGCAGGAATCCCCCGTGTTACTGCAGGTGGGGCTGCAACAATATTGACTCAGGAACTCAGCTCATTTTATTAGGCTCGCATTCCCCTGTGTGTGTGTGTGTGTGTGGAGGAGACTGAGATGATGCAGGGCACCTGGAATCTATTTTCATGTTCAAACAGCCGTTACCCAGAAAGTTCTCCTCTTCCCTTCTCCTCTTAACGTTGACCATTTTCATACCAACAATTTCCAACATATTACAAATTTCCAATGTTTTCCACAGAGTTTTAATCTGGTTGAGGTGGAAAAGCCTCTGAAACAACATTTAGACCATCATGGGACACTAAAACTCTCCATTGAAACCCAGGATACCACTATTCAGTAGACTTGGGCCGATATTTGATAATATCAAATATCACACTATTTTGTGAATATCGTGATATTTTCCACGATATCGAATATTGCTATCCTGCGGATTGCAATCTTCTCTTGCAATTTTAATTCTGTTGCTTCATGATGAATTACAAAATTAGGTTAGTTTAGTGAGTGAGCAAGTGAGTTTTAAATTAACACACATTGAAAACGGTTATGAATAAATTTGGAATCTGATCAAAAAGTCTCGCCAGACCAGAATCCACTCCATAGCACACTCAGCACAGTAGCATCATAATGGAGGCTAGCAGCGGTTTACCTCCTTGGAAGCGGAGCTCTGGTTAGTTTCCTTAACACCTGATAACCCATGCATTCTCCCTGACTCACTCACACACACACACACACACACACACACACACACACAGAGTGATGGAGAGAGATAGGGAGAGGTGCTTGTAGTTAGAGTAGACATGGTGATGGGTGGTGAACTGATAAGGGGGGTTAAGAGGGTGAGTTCAACAAATATATTATTCTGCCGAAACGGCAATGAAAAACCGTTACGCGAACGGTTCAAACTTTAGTCCCGCCCACAAAGATGCCGATTGGCTCGTGCAAAAGCAAGAAGTTTATTATCATTTGAGTAGAGGTAAAGAACACCACCCCTCCCTCCATGCAGCCCACCTGGAGGTAAACCGTGAAATGAAGCGCACCTCCAGCTCCAGTCCGGACTGAGTGGATTTGCTACAGTCTGCTTAATGTTTACAACCACACACACACACACACACACACACACACACACACACACACACACACACACACACACACTCCTGAGAGACAGACGCCAGGTGGGAGCTGTTTTTCTTTTTTTACAGCCAGAGAGTGAAATGAACCCACTTTCTCTCTCTCTCACACACACACACACACACACACAGGTGTGACCTTTGACCTCTCCCCTAGGAGACCTTTGAACCCTCTGTGTTCGCCAGAGAGCATGATGGGAGGATTTGGAAGCCAGTGTTATCTCTCACAAAGTCTGTTTACCCTCCTGTGACCTACTTCAATAAGAGTCACACACACAAACATACACACACACTCCTATGGACTGCTTATTTTTTGTTGTGACTCTTCAATTGTATTTTAGCTCTGGCGTTCATGCTATTAAAGCAGATTGAGATGAACTGAGAGAGACAGAGAGAGAATGAGAGAAAAAGAGAGAGAAAGAGAGACATATTCCAGCTACTATTTGTGTACAACCTAAGCACAATGTCAGGCTTTCACCTTGTGTGTGTGTGTGAGTGGGTGTGAGGGGTTGGGTGGGGAGAAAGTGACAAGTGCTAGATGTAGATGAAAGGCTTTTTTCTTTGCTGCCATAAAAGAGAATGTGTGATGTATTTACAGTGTTGGCCAGCAGCTTTATCTCTCTCTCTCTCTCTCTCTCTCTCTCTCTCTCTCTCTCTCTCTCTCTCTCTCTCTCTCTCTCTCTCTCTCTCTCTCTCTCTCTCTCTCTCTCTCTCTCTCTCTCTCTCCCTCTTTCTCCCAGGCTTTATCTAACTGATAACGTCTATCTACAGTGTTGGCCTACTTTGCCGGTGTGTGTTATAAATCGTAGTCTTACCAGTTTAGTCACAGGTATCACTTGCATATCTTTGCTCTCTTTCCCTCCACTTCTCTCTTTGTGTGTGTGTGTGTGAATTCCTTCTCGGGAGGCGCTGACGTCTCCGCCTGGCACAGCCGAGGAGGAGGATTACACTGGAGACACACACACACACACACACACACACACACACACACACACCAAATAGTGGGCGTAATACACAGTAATACAAAATGATTATCAACAAGTAATGGACTAATGTGTTGTTGATGGTAAGAGATTTTAGAATAGAGAGAGAGAAAGAGAGAGGGATAGAGAAAAAGAGAGGGAGAGAAAGAAAGAGAGAGAAACTACATGTCTGTCATAGTTGCTCGTCCTCATTTGGCTTCAGAGGAAATTTGTACTGTAACGCTCCCTTTTTTTCATACACTCTCTGTGTGTGTGTGTGAGTGTTTTGAAGTGAGCGAGTACAGGAAATGTGAAAAGATCATTGAAAAATGCAGCATATGGACATATCATGTACACACTTATACAAAGCAGAAACACACACACACACACACACACCACATTCCCACATTGACAGAAGTGGTCCAACATCAAAGAATTCCCTAATCCTTAGCTGATACCTCTGCCTCAACATGACTGGAAATATGTGACTGTGTGTGTGTGTGTCGGCGTGCAGCAGGCCTTATCCAGGCTGTTGTGTGGTGAAATACTGCTACATGAGCGTTTCCTATCAGCATGTGTGCGGTTTGGCAAAGAAAAAGCTGTTGGGGGATTATTAGAATGAAAGCCGCACAAGGTTAAACTGAACAGTTTGTGCTTGATCTACATTTACATTTCAGATTTGACATGTTAGACACTGAGCTGACACTCTAGGATAAGCTTTAAAATTACAAGCAACCAAGAAGAAGGAGGTCAGGTCCAGCGTCCTTAAAGTATTCTTGTGACTGTAGAACCGGACTAAAGTTGGAGGTATGGGGGTGTAGGACTGGGCTGTAGTCTGGAGGTATGGGGGTGTAGGGCTGGGCTATAGTCTGGCGGTATGGGGGTGTAGGGCTGGGCTATAGTCTGGAGGTATGGAGGTGTAGGACTGGACTAATAGTCTGGAGGTATGGGGGTGTAGGGCTGGGCTATAGTCTGGAGGTATGGAGGTGTAGGACTGGACTAATAGTCTGGAGGTATGGGGGTGTAGGGCTGGGCTATAGTCTGGAGGTATGGAGGTGTAGCACTGGACTAATAGTCTGGAGGTATGGGGGTGTAGGACTGGGCTATAGTCTGGAGCTATGGGGGTGTAGGGCTGGGCTATAGTCTGAAGGTATGGAGGTGTAGGACTGGACTAATAGTCTGGAGGTATGGGGGTGTAGGGCTGGGCTATAGTCTGGAGGTATGGCGGTGTAGGACTGGACTATAGTCTGCAGGTATGGGGGTGTAGGGATGGGCTATGGTCTGGAGGTATGGCGGTGTAGGACTGGACTAATAGTCTGGAGGTATGGGGGTGTAGGGCTGGGCTGTAGTCTGGAGGTATGGGGGTGTAGGACTGGACTAATAGTCTGGCGGTATGGGGGTGTAGGGCTGGGCTAATAGTCTGGAGGTATGGGGGTGTAGGGCTGGGCTATAGTCTGGAGGTATGGGGGTGTAGGACTGGACTATAGTCTGCAGGTATGGGGGTGTAGGGCTGGGCTATAGTCTGGAGGTATGGGGGTGTAGGACTGGACTATAGTCTGCAGGTATGGGGGTGTAGGGATGGGCTATGGTCTGGAGGTACGGGGGTGTTGTACTGGACTATAGTGTGGAGGTACGGGGGTGTTGTACTGGACTATAGTGTGGAGGTACGGGGGTGTTGTACTGGACTATAGTCTGGAGTTACCGGGGTGTGAGGCTGACACACTGGACTTGTCCTGGCTGTGTTTGCACTGGTTAGCTCCCAGTAGCCGACAGTGGAAGGCTGTGGTTGCACTGGGCAGTCGCTTAACCGTCCACTGCTGGCTCTCAGCTTTTGTTTGAACTGGACTCGTGTCTCCACGGTAACGGTTACCAACGGTTACGCAACCTTGACAACGGCAACCCTCAGTGACCCACATTCCAGCAGTAAATCACAACACACACACACATTCCCAGCTCCACCCTGGCCTATCGAAACTGCGCTCTGCGTTTCCACTCTGCTTCTCTCTATCAGGAAAGGGGGATGACAGAGAGAGAGAGAGAGAGAGGTTGTTTTGCATGAAAGAAAAACTTTTTCTGTATCTCAACCCTACTGCTATCCTCAATCTCTCTTTCTTTCTTAATCCATTCTTCCCTCCTTCCCTCCTCTGTCAATTTTGAATTTAATGAGCTTAGTTGGCATGAATGTTGAAAACAGTATTGCCAAATCAATGAGGTATATGAAACAATCATTGTAAATCAACATTCTATCCACACTTATACTGATAGAAGGATTTATGATCTATTTCTGGATCTGTTTATGTGTTAGTGTGTGTGTGTGTGATTGTCAGTACCTGGACAGTGGAGGATCTGGGTCGCTGCCTGCTTGGCTCCCATACAGTGAGCAGCAGTATTCCTGTGTGTGTGTGTGTGTGTGTGTGTGTGTGTGTGTGTGTGTGTGTGTGGAAAAAGAAAATTACAGATGCTGCATACACACATGAAAAAAACAGTTCATGTCCATGTTATTCTGCTGTAGTAATCACAAATGAGACGGCTTGACCATCACAATTTCACAAGCTCTCCATCCAAATTATATTGTTTGCACTTTGTAATGACATTTTTAAGTTGTTGTTTACATTCTAGCAAGCCAATGCCATCGCTGGAAAGATTTGTGGCTCAGAAATAAACAGAATTCTGCACAGTCAGACTTTGTAAGTTTAGAATTTAGATCCAATTAGTCAGAACCTCCTAGTTTTCTGACAGATGTGACGTATTTGGCTGCGATTGATGTTGTTATTGATGCTTCAACTATGATGTTTTTACCATCTTCCGCAATACTTAAATGCAGGATTTTGCAGACAGAGTGAAGATCATCAGATGATTTTTAGGTCCAGATAATGAAGCTTGTTTTGTGTTTTTTGTTTGGTTATACCAATGTTCCAGATAATCATTCCAGATAATTTGTCATATTCAGATTGGTTCTTGGTAAGCAATGCTGTTGCTTAACCAAGGTGTTATTGGAGCGATTCCTATGTAACTGCTCTGTAGGGTATTGCTTGCTGTGTTTTGGTGTATTAAATTCGGCGTGGAGTATCTCCACTGGATTTTTTGTCCCATTTATTAGGATCAAGATGGCTCGCTGGGCCCCAGATCTCACTGCCATGTAGGGCAATGGGCAGGATTACACTGTCAAATATCTTCAGTCAAGTTTTAACGGATATATGAAGTTATGAGGCTGTGACTTTTTTTAGGTAGTTGTTCCATTAACAGTGATCTGTTGTGTTACCTAATGAAAAAGAGTATCTATTTCATTTATTTAAAACTTGCATTGCAAACTCGCTGCTTCCGTTTTGCTGTGTTATCTCAACATCCACTTTGCCTTCACGGACGCGGTGCAGGGTTTTTCCTGGTTTAAACTCTTTGCTGAGGGCCAGATGATGTCATGTGCTCATTTGCATATTAGTGGCACAAGCTTTACCAGTTTGAGGATGTCTGCAATCTTCAAGGTAAATATCTAAGACTTTTCAAGAGATTCTTAATGCCAGTTAGAATGAAATTTAAGGCTAATTTCACCACTGCACCTTATAACACACACACACACACACACACTGCTGCAAAGAGTTGCTGTGTCAGCATAATATTGCAGAGTTATATCAGTACTGGATGTGTGTGTCTTCGAGACATGGATGGACCACAAATTTGCATGTACACACACACTCACACACACGCTCACTCACTCTCTTGGGTAGTAATGAGGCATATCCGATGTGCTGCCTCTTCTTAAGGAGCAGTGCCAGTGGGAAGTCAATGGGACTGAGTGTACACAAGTTGGTGTGTGTGTGAGTGTGTGTGTGTATGTTGGCAGGCCAGGCCAGTGAATGATGTAACAGCCCTCTCTGCCTGTCGTCACACAACACGCTGACACACTCCGCTTCCTGGCTCTCAGCCAATGGTGCTTCTCCCGTCCCATGACGGACAGGGCTGCCGGCCAATGGCGTTGCTGCATAGTCCTGCATGGATGATAAAGTCCTACTGTCAAATGTCCCCCCCAAAAAAAACTCAAATGTGAATTAGGAACCATCACTTGGCTTGAAGTGAATAAATAAGACAAAAACCCATCCACCAGAAAAAAGCAGTGTGTTCAACACACCAAAACTAGCTTAGCACTAGTTCCATGCTTGCCAGCTTTGGGTGTCTAGAAATAATGTAATAAAATCAAATCACCAATAATTGCTGACTACTAACTCTAGACTCTAACATTACTGCTAACATACACTCTTAACAAGGCCTACTATACACTAATGTTAAATTTGCTTTTCATCTCGGCTTTTTCCAATTCAATATGTGATAATTTGCATAAAATACTTGGATGGAAACCCAGCTAGGGAAAGGCAAGCACCATAGAGAGAGATAATAATGGTGATGAGATGAAAAGACACTGACCCATACATGCTCGCTCTGTGTCTCTATGTCTCTGATCCCAATGGAGTCATTGCTGTTCAGTCAATGTTTCAGTTCAGTCAGGGTTGGACTACTCTAGTTGGGCTGGTTTTCAGGCTAGTAGTATCTGCTGAGCTATGCCATGCAACTGATGATAAAGTCCTAAAAAATAAAAATAAGTTGGTATACAGAAGTGGAAGACAATGTTATAAAGCGTGTTTTCAGGAATTTCACGACCTGCAAACTGCTTGACCTTAGCAAAGATTTCTACTGGTGTATCGTTTTTTTACTGTTGTACCGCCCACCACTAGTATACAGTGTTTATACATATATAATGAATATTCCCCTATCTGTCTCTTGACCAGGACCTGGAGTTCCATGGCGTGATGCGGTTCTACTTCCAAGACCGGGTTGCCGGTAACTTTGCCACAAAGTGCATCAGAGTCTCCAGCACGGCGACAACGCAGGACGTCATCGAGACGCTGGCCGAGAAGTTCCGACCCGACATGAGGATGCTCTCCTCTCCGAAATACTCCCTGTACGAGGTCCACGTCAGTGGGGGTGAGTCCCATAGACTGACATTGAGAGGTGGAGAGAGAGAGGTTAACTTGCGCAATCACACCAAACCGATTAGGTTGAATTGTGGAATATGCAACCGACAACTAGTTGGAACAATGTTAACCAGCTAGCACTGTTCTTAGTAAGTTAGTTTGTTATACTTTTTGTTGAACCCTGGCATGTGTATAACATGTGATGCGTGTGCGTGTGTGTGTGTGTGTGTGTGTGTGTGTGTGTGTGTGTATGTGTGTGTGTGTGTGTGTTAGAAGAGCGTCAGCTGGATCTGGATGAGAAGCCTCTAGTGGTTCAGCTGAACTGGAACAAAGACGACAGAGAAGGACGCTTCGTGCTGAAGAACGAGAATGACATTCTGCCCAAGGTCGGTCGGTCCGTCTGTTAACTTGTGTGACTATTAACCAGTCAGTCCACTTGTCCATCCACTCATTTGTCATCTATTAAATGAAAAATCCACCTAAAACACTTCAACACAACAGCTACTGGCGATGTACCTTACACAGGGTTTCCGCAGGTCCTTAAAAAGTCTAAAATCCAATAATCTGAATTTTAGGCCTTAAAATGTCTTAAAATGTCTTAAATACGATTTTGACAGGTCTTAAAAATTGATTGGATTATGAAGTTAACGTTACTTTTATGAAGTTGCGTTAACTTCAGTTTCGCTTTTAAATATGTTTTTGGGAAAAATGTGTATTGATCACGCTGTAACAAAACTACAAAACGAAACCAACATGGAATCAATAACGACTAATGCAAACTGTGCAGCCCGGTCAGAATTTATCGCAGCACACCCAGCTAGTGTGTCGCGATGTGGTGTGTGGGCTAACGTTACTTTCATCTAAAATGGGCAAGTGCAAGTTCAACGAGATCTGGCTCGAGAACAGCGAATTTAGTGCTTGGTTGAAGCCGGTTGAAAACACATTTGAAGCCCGCTGCACTTTGTGCAAGAAAACGCTGAAATTAAGAACGTTGGGTATAAAGGCATTAGAGTCGCATGGGAAGTCTGAAAAACATAAAGCCGCCGTAAAAAGCCAGCAGCAAACGCCTGCCATCACCCAATATTCTGGTTTCACATCGGGAGCATCAAAGTCCGGCCCCAGCGCGACCCATGCAACTCCTGCAACTCCGGTAAGCGACCTCCGGACAGCGTTTGGATCTACGCCAACATTAAAAGTGGAGGTGCTCTGGACTTTACACACGATCTATAATATCCTATAATGCAATAAACAATAAATATAATAAATAACTGTATGTGTATGTGAGCTGCAAGGGATTCACTGACTTGCTCACGGACACTTTGGTTTTTTGCTGACATGGGGCACAAATCATCTGGTTTAAGGATGGTGTCTTTAACCACTAGTCCATCCTGCTGCCCCAATATTTATTGTTATTTATTTATTTATTTATTGTTAAAAATGCTCATATCCTTAGTACTTTTTTTGCCAGTATGGATGTGAAATAGGTCTTAAATTGCATTCATAATGGTCTTAAAAAGGTCTTAAAAAGTCTTAAATTTAACTTGTTGAAACCTGCAGAAACCCTGCTTACATTTTTGGGCCCATTTTGTTGTTTGCTGATGATACCTAACAATATAGGAGGATTTTCCTCCTATACTGTTAGGATTTTTCCTTTTTAAAGAGTAACTGAAACCCAAACCCTGGTCTTTGGTGCCAGCTGATGTCACCTTCTATAGAGTACAATAGGCGGTGACATCACCTGGTACCAAAGACCAGCCAATAGCAGAAGGCCAGCGCAATACCCAACTTTTCACCAGTAGGTGTCAGGCTTCACCACAGATTTGGATGGGGTTTAGTTACTCTTTAATTAATTAATTTATTGACTCATTCATTCCGCAACGTGTATCACTACAAAACCCCCCCCTTCACTTTAGCAAGTGTCTCTTCATGCAATTCATTGCTCTCTCTCTCTGTCTCTCTGTCTGTGTGTCTCTCTCTCAATCAGAAGAGCCAGAGTAACGGTCCAGAGAAGGAGAAGGACGGAGTGATCCAGAACTTCAAGAGAACTCTCTCCAAGAAGGAGAAGAAGAAAGAGAAGAAGAGGGAGAAGGAGTTTGCCCGCATTCCCGACGGGGACGATCAGACGCTCAACCGAGAGGACGGGTAACCACACACACTCACACACACAGATGGTCATCCATCTTTCTGTCCTGTCCATGCATCCTCTTTGTCCTTGGAGAGATCTTGTTTTTTTTTTAATGCCCAAAAATGCGCAGAAAGCTCCAGATGAGGAACAAATAGTGACTTAAACTTTGACCTTTTTGTTCCCCCGTCTCTCCTGTCTTCTCCCCCCCTTTTCCTTTCTTTTCGTTCCTCCACGTCATCCGGCACTTCAGGGAGAACAGTCGTCTGGCAGCAGAGGTGTACAAGGACATGCCGGAGACCAGCTTCACCAGGACCATCTCCAACCCAGACGTGGTGATGAAGAGGAGACGCCAGCAGAAACTGGAGAAGCGCATGCAGGAGTTCAGGAGCAGCGACGGGAGGCCCGACTCCGGTACGAGCGCTTTTACCGTTTGTTCGGGGCGGGGTTTCCAGTATCAGAACAACAGCAATATGATGAAAATGAATATGGAAATTTACATTCTGCGGTCAAACACACACACAGAGGCAGACATTGAATGAATGAAACGCACACACTGGCTGGTTCAGTGTGGTTGTGGTGTGTTTGTGGGTGTTAGGAATAGTGGGACTGTGTGTGTGACTCAGGCATTACCTAATCACACTGCCAGACAGACAGATTGACCAAACGATAGACCCTAAAAACAGCTTTAACCACTGTCCGCATACGGTAGACACGCACGCACGCACGCACGCACACACACACACACACACACACACACACACACAGGGACAGGATGGCTCGTGGTTAGACAATGACGTTCTCCCAGCAGAAAGTCCTATTTTAAAAAGCCCCGTTTATGTAACGCTGCTGAAAATCCTGTTTGCTTTGCTAAAGCTTCCACTGTGGGATTTACTAAGGTGATCATTTGTAGTTGATGCTATACACACACACACACACACACTCTTAGGTTTTTTCCCTCCACAAAGGCAGTCAGCAAAGATTCATTCATATGAGCTGTAGAAACAGGCCCTTCAGTTTAGTGATTCTACAAGTTCAGGAGAAATATACTGTACATCAGTGGTTCAGATTTGCCTAAATGCATCAAAACTGGTATCCATATACAGATGGTACAGCTAGAACTGGGATCCAAGTACAGCAAGTTGGTATGAATGTACAGTGAATTGGGATAATGTACAGTAAGTCGGTACATGTACAGTAAAATTGGCTACATGTACAGTAAATTTGTACACATGCACAGTGAACTGGTGCACATGTACAGCAAGTTGTATACTACATGTACAGTAAGGTGATGCACATGTACAGTAAGTTGGTATACTATATTTACAGTAAGGTGTATACTACATGTACAGTAACATGTATAGTAAAGTGGTATACTACATATACAGTAAGGTGTATACTATATGTACAGTAACATGTACATTAAGGTGGTCAGTATACTACATGTTATACTACCTGCACAGTAAGGTTGTGCTGTGCACATGTACAGTAAGTTGGTATACTACAAAAAAATATTGTGTATATGTAAAACCCATATGGAACCCTAGCTCAGACTCCTCTGGTGAATGTGGACATGAGCAGGAACAAAGTCCTATTTAGTTTGTAGCAAGGTACAATGTGTAATAAAAATGTGTGTATGTGTGTTTTCTGTTCTGTCCTGTAGGGGGCACTCTGCGGATCTATGCCGACAGTCTGAAGCCCAACATCCCCTATAAGACCATCCTGCTCTCCACTACAGACATGGCCGACTTCGCCGTGGTGGAGGTGCTGGAGAAATACGGCCTGGAGAAGGAAAACCCCAGAGAGTACTGCATCGCCCGGGTAACAGCACCACCTCCTGCTTCACCTCCTATCTCCTCCTATCCTACCACTAAACACCTCCTTCATCCTCCTATCCTACCATTAAACGCATCCTCCTAGCCCACCACTAAACACTTCCTTCATCCTCCTTTCCTACCACTAAACACCTCCTTCATCCTCCTAGCCAACCACTAAACACCTCCTTCATCCTCCTACCCTACCACTAAACACATCCTCCATCCTCCTAGCCCACCACTTAACATCTCCTTCATCCTCCTATCCTACCACTAAACACATCCTCCTAGCCCACCACTAAACACCTCCTTCATCCTCCTTTCCTACCACTAAACACCTCCTTAATCCTCCTAGCCCACCACTAAACACCTCCTTCATCCTCCTATCCTCCCACTAAACACATCCTCCATCCTCCTAGCCCACCACTAAACACCTTCATCGTGCTTCTGAGAGGCTGTGGCGAGGGCAGCCAAGGTCACCGTGACGACCCCACCAACACACACACACACACACACACTTACTTCACCAGTCTGGCCGATTGAAACAGAATGCTATTTGGCACAAAAACCTTTGGGAGGAATGCAATTCAATTACTATCAGACTGAGTGCCACAGCAGCAGCAGATGCTCTGTGTGTGTGTGTGTGTGTGTGTGCGTGTGTGTGTGTGTATATTTATGTGGGGGTGTGTGTGTGTGTGTGTGTGTGTGTGGTCGTCATGGTGACCTTGGCTGCCCTCCCCCACAGCCTCTCTCCCATCTCTATCCTCTTAGATGGACACCGACTATAGCCAATCATATGAAACAACAGCTGCTCCCACAGCCAGTACAGTCAAAGCGGAATCATGTGTTTCTATACTATATAGCCCAGGCCAAATGTACATGAGTGGTTCAGATTTTATAAGTATCAATATTGCTATACATGTACAGAAAATGAATGTACAGGTACAGTTTGATTAAGTGATATTAAGAAATACAACAAAATTGCAATTCCAAGACAACTGAGAAACATTAACATTTCATTATATATGACATGTGCTCCTTTTCCCAGTTTACTGCGCAGCATCAGTTCTCTGCCAGAAGATGGTGTGTGTATATCGATATGTGTGTGTGTGTGTAGTTGCCTGTTAACCGGCTGATTTGTTGTCTGTCTTGTTTCCCGTGCAGCAAGACGACAAGTCGGGCAAGGAGGTTATTCTAGACGACGCCGACTGTCCGCTGCAGATCTTCAGGGACTGGCCTGCTGACAGAGGTAACACACACACACACACACACTTACTTACTCAACCCCTCAGAATTACACACACTCTCTCTCTTTTTCCTGGTATCTGCTGCCCCCTCCTGGTGCCTTACAGTCGTTACAACTCTCTGCTATTGGGGTTGATCTGAATATGTCCCGTTTATGATTTAAAGCTCTGCTAGGCAAGATGTTGTTTTGTAGAAACACACCTGTCTTATCGGCCTAAATCACACAGTGGCGCTGCAATAGAGTAGAGCGTCCCATCCCTGCTAATTGAGATGCCGTGTATTTGCTGGAAAGTCGTCTAGCGCAGTTTAGGAGGACAAATCTTCTGATCACAATGTCTAGAAAATTGCACTATATTGCACATAAACGGCATAGAAGTTGATTTTGTGTGTGTGTGTGTGTCAGGAGCGCTGGTGTTCCAGCTGAAGAAGAGACCGCCTGACTACCAGGGGAGGAAGGGCAGGAAGGCGGAGGACAAGGCCCAGCGGGGGAAGGACGGCAGCTCCCTGCCGCCCGAGAAACTGCCTTACCTGGTGGAGCTGAGCCCAGGTAGGACCGTCCCACACACACACACACCACTGGGAAACCACTTGTGTGTGTCATAACAACAGTACTAGTAGAAGTAGTAGTACTAGTAGAAACAGTATTTTTTGTTGCAGCAGAAATATTAGTAGCATCAGTGTAGTGACATGCAGTGGCCAATGGGGGGCACTGCAGCTACCGTAAATAGGGTCAACTAGGGGTCAGGCTGTCTCCTTCCCCTACCAAGGTGAGTGACGCACACGTGGCTGCAACGTGGATTCCAGCTGTTCCTGCGACCGGAGCCGTGCGGCGGTTTCCAGTCGCACCGGCGAAGGATTTCCTCAGTATATTAAAACCCGCTGCAGGAGCCGTGGCATGGCTGACATCCATACCGGAGCCCGCGCTTAGAAGTAGCTGCATTTACTTATGGATGATATGTTAACCTCTCCCTGTCCTCCATTCAACGCCCCAGAGAGTCGCTCCGCTCTGCATCGTGGAAGCTTCCAGAACAAAATGTATTGTGGTCCAGGCTGAAAGCGGTCTAAAGCACAGAGCTTCTCTCAGCTGCACCCTTAGAGAATGCACCCCCAAATCACTCTTTATTCCATTGTGTTTGACGCTTCTCTTCCCAAAAATACCTATTAGTGGCAACACCTTTTTACAGTAGAAATGCCAAGAGCCTCCTTCAACACTGTGCTGGTGTCATAACATTTAGTCTATAAGGCTGCGGTGGCCTGACGCCTCTGAGCTCAGAGCGGGGATCAAAAGCCTGGCCTTTCTACTGTTGAAGGATAATTCCGGTTATTTTCAACCTGGGCCATATTTTCCTAGTTTTTGCCATCACAACAATTGATTGTGTGGAATCGCTTTTTGAGTGAAGTGAGTGACAAAATAATTGAAAACCTAGGAAAATAACGCCCAGGTTGAAAATAACCCAAATTATCATTTAATAACATAAACACAAGCCTCAGTCTTCTATTTACTGAGGTGTATTTCTTGTGTTGGCTGTGCCAGGGAAACATCAAACACCCTCTGCTGCGAGCTAGGGTTTGGTGGTATCCTGATATTATTGTACACCGGGGTATTTGAAAATGGAAAATGTATCATATTCAATATCCTGATATCATCGATGTTCCATTTTCTATTAAATACCACATTGACAGTTCTTCAGGTTACAGTCAGGTGATATCAGAAAGTTGATTTGGACCATAATTTGGCCATTTTGCACCAAGATTCAACAATCATACAGGGAGAAATCCATCGTAGAACAGAATTTCTCCACCCACAGTAGCCTCAATAGACCAGAATGCAATGCAGCCACAAGACATGTTGTGTTTTGAGAAAGAGGCGTGGCCACCATCACAGACATGCCCCTTACTCAAAACACAAAACTCCAAAACCAAATCTGTGGTGAAGCCTGACACCTAATGGTGAAAAGTAGGGTACTGAACTGGCCTTCTGCTATTGGCTGGTCTTTGGTGCCAGGTGATGTCACCTTCTATAGAGTACAACAGGTGGTGACATCACCTGGCACCAAGGACCAGGCAATAGCAGAAGGCCAGTTGGCTTGCTAGCTAAATTTCTGTGCCCATACGCTCACCTTTGATGGAAAGCAACAAGTTTACGCCCTTTCTCTGGGGGTTGTCGAAAGACATTCTGGGAAACGTAGGAAATCACTAACTGAAGTAGAAGTAGACGAGGCCAGTTGAGGGAAAGTAGGCACACCAAAAAATTAGATTACACCACTTCATCATAAAATAACTCACTGAACATCGCATATTGATGATCCGTAACAGTTAAGAGGTGGATTTTTAATAGATTTATTAAAAACTATTTCTATTCTCACTGTGAACGACATAGCAGGCATCTACAGTGGTATAAAGAAGACATTATGACATTATTTTAACAATACTGTGATAAAATCCTATATCCCAGTACTATGTGGATACAATATTCTCATATGAAAACACTGATATCGCCCAACCCTACCTGGAGCATTTTTGGGAAACGAACCCTCCCTGAGTTTTTCTAAATGTAACATTGTCCAGCCCTAACAGCTTGTTTCTTGCCACTGATCCCTCTCTCTCTCTCTCCCTCTCTCCATCTTTCTCTTTGTCTCTCGCTCCCTTGTACCATAAGTTACTGGGCCTGCTGGTAACCCGAAAGCTGCCCAGCACCACACTGGCTCATAGGGATGGGACGATATGCTTATCTCACAATATGATAGTGATTGCTACAACAGAATAAAATGGAGCTAATTTCGCAATTCCTTTTTCTGCCCCACGATATGTATTGTCACATTTTCTTATCGCGATATATTGAATTATCGATATATTGTCCCATCACTACTGTTTCAAATTGTAGTGCTGGAATGGTTTGGGGGAACCAATGGGTCTGGTCTGGTCCAGGACTGCACTAACCCATCTGCTGCTTCATCCACTGTCAGGTTGACTGGTCACTGGCTGTGGAAAACAGTCAAGATGGAAAATTGTTATGGTGGTTCCCCTGAGTCTTGGGTGCTGCGTGCGTGCATGTGTGTGCTTGTACACCTGTCTGACAACTAGTTTGAGTCGGACTGATGAAATTTTGGCCAGTCCTTAGTTTAGGTTAGGACTTCGGTTTAGAGTTTAGAATAGAATAAGGATTGAGATAAGATAAGAGATAAGACAGCACTTTATTGATCCCCTTGGGGAAATTCAGGGTTAGCTTCAGATTAGAGTAAGGGTTTAGGTTAGTATAGGAATAGGACTTGGGTTTAGGGTTAACATTACAATTAGGATCAAGTCTAGGTTGGGGTAAGGGCTTAAAGAGTAACTAAACCCCACCTAAATCTGTGGTGAAGTCTGACACCTAATGGTGAAAAGTAGGGTACTGAACTGGTCATCTGCTATTGGCTGGTCTTTGGTGCCAGGTGATGTCACCACCTGTTGTACTCTATAGAAGGTGACATCACCTGGTACCAAGGATCAGCCAATAGCAGATGGCCAGTTCAGTACCCTACTGTTCACCATTAGGTGTCAGGCTTCACCACAGATTTGGGTGGGGTTTAGTTACTCTTTAAGGTTAGTTTATGATTAGAGAATGAATATATGTGTGTGTGTGAGTGTGTGTCTGTGTGTGTGTGTGTGTGTGTGTGTATGCCTGCATGTGATTAATGGGGTAACAAGGTATGCTGCATTTTTCCTCCTCGCCGCATTTTCACCCTTTGCTATGTGTGTGTCTGTTTTCTTTCCCACCTTCTTACGGCATGGTGTGTGTGTGCGCGTGTGTGTGTGTGTGTGTGCGTGGGGCCTTGTGCATGTGTTCTGCTACCTCCGTACCTGCCTGCCTGTCTGCCTAGGGCGAGGGAATCACTATGCCTACTACGCCTATCGGCACCATGAAGGTAAAAACCCACCACACCTCCTCTCTGTCTGTTGCAGTGGCTGGTGAGCTTGTTGGGGGGGATGGAGGGACCCCCCCTCCCCCCATGTTAGCTACCATAACTAAACACATTCCACTTCCTAAATCTAGATTTACAGTAATAATCGGTGACATTTACATTGGCAGTGCTGGAGTTTCCGACTTTGGTGTCCTGCAGCAACAAAGTTTTGATTAGTGTAAGCTAAAGAGTTAGCATGGAGCCTACTATCACTCAACATAGTGTATGCTAAAGTGTTAGCATGGAACCTACTATCACTCAACATAGTGTATGCTAAAGTGTTAGCATGGGGCCCACTATCACTCAACATAATGTATGCTAAAGTGTTAGCATGGAGCCTAGTATCACTCAACATAGTGTATGCTAAATAATTAGCATGGGGTCCACTATCACTCAACATAGCGTATGCTAAAGTGTTAGCATGGAACCTACTATCACTCAACATAGTGTATGCTAAATAATTAGCATGGGGTCCACTATCACTCAACATAGTGTATGCTAAAGAGTTAGCATGGAGCCTACTATCACTATCAATGTTATTTTTAAAGGGTAATGTGTGGTTTTAGTGCTAGCCGTTCAGTTTTAGGTGAGGCTTTTCCCAGAACAGCCAGTGTTTTCAACCTTCATCTTCTGTGAACTAATGTGCTGCTTTGCTTTTACTAAACTCCTGTTTACTAATGATCAATAATTGCAGCCCAAGCCCCCTCCAACCTTTTTTTCCACATTAACAGTATGTATTCCAATATACTCCAGCTGGTATTGATTCTTTCCAGTTGAACTGATGGATGGCTTCTAGCTATCCAGCTGTGTGTGGACAGTCAATTTGAGAGTGTGTGAGTTTGAATGTGTATGCTTGTTGTTTTTATCTCAATTTGACCTGAGTACGACCCAGTGCTGACTATGTATGTGTGTGTGTGTGTTTGTATGTGTGTGTATAGATGGGTCTGACTCACGGGACAAACCAAAGCTGTACCGGCTGCAACACAGCATCACTGAGGTTGGCTCAGACTGCACAGAGGACGGAGCCATCCAGGTAACTAAGCGCATTTTCAAATTACACTACTAAAACACATACAAGGGTGTTAACAGTGGAGCTTCAGCCACTTGTTCAGCATAGCATATGTTAGGTGCTGATGCGTCAGTTATCATGTGCCTATATTTGTTAGGTGCTGATGTGTCTGTCTTCTGTCTGTAGTTGCTAGGTGCTGATGTGTCTGTTGTCTGTAGTTGCTAGGTGCTGATGTGTCTGTTGTCTGTAGTTGTTAGGTACTGATGTTTCAGTTATCATGGGTCTGTAGTTGTTAGGTGCTGATGTGTCAGTTATCGTGTGTCTGTAGTTGTTAGGTGCTGATGTGTCTGTTATTATATGTCTGTAGTTGTTAGGTGCTGATGTGTCAGTTGTCATGTGTCTGTAGTTGTTAGGTGCTGATGTGTCAGTTATCATGTGTCTGTAGTTGTTAGGTGCTGATGTGTCAGTTATCGTGTCTGTAGTTGTTAGGTGCTGATGTGTCAGTTATCATGTGCCTATATTTGTTAGGTGCTGATGTGTCTGTCTTCTGTCTGTAGTTGCTGGGTGCTGATGTGTCTGTTATCATGTATCTGTAGTTGCTGGGTGCTGATGTGTCTGTAGTTGCTAGTTGCTGATGTGTCTGTAGTTGCTAGGTACTGATGTGTCTGTAGTTGCTAGGTGCTGACGTGTCTGTTGCTATGTGTCTGTAGTTGCTAGGTCCGGGGATCCTGCCTCACCACTGTAACCTGATGCACAGTGAGGGCCTGGTCACCGTGACGCCCCACGGCCCCGACGCCGACACCTTCGTTGACGGACAGCGTGTGACTGAGACGACGGTGCTGCGCTCAGGCTCCACCCTCCAGTTTGGCTCCGCCCACGTCTTCAAGTTTGTGGACCCGACGTTCGACCAGGGAGGGAAGAGAGAGCCGGCGGCCATGATGAGGAGCCGCCACAAGTCGGGGTGAGACGGGGAGGGTGTGTGCGTGTTTGGGGTGTGTGTGTGTGTGTGTGTGTGTGTGTGTGTGTGTGTGTGAGATTCTCCTCGTTCTCTTCCTCCTCCTGCTCCTCTTCCCCCTCTTCCTCTCCACACACACTGTCATCTAAAGTTAGTGAACAAGAAAGGAAGAGGAGGTTATCGCAGATGGAGGGAAAGATGAGGTTTGGGGTTGGCAGGCAGAGCGAGAGATGAAGGAGGGAGAGGGAGGAGGAGGAGAAGAGACTAGGTCTGGGGTTTGATGGATGGAGGGAGGGAATGAAGGAGAAGAGAGGAGGTCTGGGGTTATGGCAGGCAGACAGCCCTCTAATCTGATCAGTATGGTCTGGGGTGTGGCCTCTCGTTCGCTCTCTCTCTCTCACACTCAAACACACACACACAGGAGAGAGTGAGAGAGCGACAGATGAGAGGGGAAGGGAGTGTGTGAGCGGGTTGGGGACGAGTGAAGGACGAGTAAAGAGTTGTTTGGATAGTCCAGCCAGTAGCGGACACAGTGGGCGACCGACACAGGGAGAGAGGAGAGAGAAAGAGAGGTGTGATGTAAGTAAGTTTCCAATACCATAACTCACTCACTTCTGTGTGTGTGTGTGTGCGAGAGAGAGAGAGTGAATTAGTGTTTTGTAGTGATTTAAAACCAATGGTGGAAGTAGCAAGTACAACTACTCTTGTTGCAGTAATTGAGAAGCTTGTTTTGTGTACTTGTACTTTTTTGAGTATTTTTTTAACTCAGTAATGTAACTTTTACTTAAGCATGTTTTGACTGAAGTACTGGACTTTGCTATTTTTTAAATCACACTCCAAATTTTGTCTCTAGAAGAATTGCATCAGAAACTAACACTAAACTTCATGTTCAAGTGTGTGAAGGTAATGTTAAGTTAACTAACATTAAATGTCAAATGTATCAATGATAGTAGCTTAGCTTAGCTTGTGTTAGCCTTCTTGTTGTCTAGCTAGTTTGCTAGCCCTAGCTGGACGGCTAATGCAAAAGACACATCAATGGAGTCATGTCATTGAATAATGGAGATGGACAGTTATTTTAAAATCTCAAATACTATCACATATTGAATTGTCCTCTTGTCCTTTTTACATTGCATGGGAAAGATCATACTTTGTTTAAAGGAACTCCATCACTCTTAGTCATTTTACTTTTACTTTTATTTTTACACCACTAATTTTACTTCAACTTTAGTACAAATTCAGTGAAGTCACAGTACTATTACTTGAGTAGGATACTTTGGTAGTTTTTGCAACGTTCTTACCACTACCTGGTTACTTCTTTGCTTTCAATAATTTGATTGTCTGTTTGCTGTGATTTATATATTGACTTGCCACGGAGCTCTAATCCAGAGTTAATGCTACCGCCTGACCACACTCTGGATTATACAGCAGAGAGAGAGAGGGATGAAAGAAAAGAGCTGGGATGGAAAGGAAGAGGAGGAAGAGAAAACACATTCCTGATGTTTAACAATCAGTTGACTAAAAATGCATCCGATTATATAGTCTGAAATCTTATTTATGAAAATAGGTAGTTGGTCAGCCCATGAGTGTAAAGTAATAATCTGCAACATTTTCATATAAATGAATGTATGTTTTGCTACTCTTTATCTGATTGATACGCCACCTACAGAAACTCAAAACTGCATCAACAGAAAATCCAAGCTCCGCCCACACTGTTTGATTGACAGGTGATCTCTGGGAAGTGCAGTGCCTCATTTTGGACTTCAAGCCTGGAGTTGGAAGTTGTGGATGTGGATCCTGCTGGTTGTCTGGGCTGCTTTCCAATGCTCTGCCCTACACACTTACAAGGATACCTACTTCACTCAGGCTGGGGCCACACTACATGACGTT